>NW_005842524.1:1090346-1119410 GCF_000455745.1 Alligator sinensis
TCACAGGCCCAGGCCCTAGCCTCATCCCAGCGCTGCCGACAGCCCTGGCCCGGGCCTGCTGGCAGCACATGGTCGGGGCCATCTGTAGCATGGGGATGGGGCCAGGGCCTGTGCAGGTCCATGGCCCTGGCCCCATCCCGATGCTGCAGACGGCCCCAGCCTAGTGCTGGAGCGGCGATGGTGCCAGCTGGGGCTGAGCCACCGGCAGCACATGGCCAGGCCCGGAGACAGGGCCCATGGTGGCAATGGGGCTGGCTGGGCCCGGGGGCAGGGCCTGTGGTGGTGATGGGGCCGGGGTGCTGGCAGCACAGGTTGGGCCCGGAGACAGGGCCAGTGGTGGAGATAGGGCCGGCTGGGGCCGGGCCCGGGGATGGGGCCCACGGTGGCAATGGGGCCGGGCTGCTGGCAGCACAGGCTGGGTCTGCAGATGGGGCCCGCAGCAGCGATGGTGCTGGCTGGGGCCTGCTGGCCAGCAGCATGGGGTTGGGACCCAGGCCATCAGGGCGCAGATGTGGCCGGGAACAGGGCAGGCCATGTTAGGGTTAGGGCCAGGGGTCTTACCTGGCCAGCGTGGTCAGTGTGTTCCAGAGCCTGGGTCCCTCGGTGGCAACTCTAGGTAATGCAGGGTCGGCAGCAGCAGACGGCTGTTCCCCGGCAGCCACGTGCTGCTCAATCTGGGCACGCCCCTTCCCGCCTCTTGGGGCGGGAAGCAGCCGCGTGCCAGTAAAAAGCATGCTGCGTGCCATGTTGGGTACATATGCCATAGGTTGCCGACTCCTGCACTAAGGCAATATATCAGCAGCTACTCTAGGTTCCACCTTAGTGTAAACACCCTACCCACCCCCCTCACCTGCTGACCCAGATCAGGCCCACTGCCCCCTTCCTGCCCTCCTCAGCACCCTAGATCCTTGCTCACTGCCTCCCCACTGCCCCCTTTTCCCCCCTTATCTCCCCCTTCACCTGCTTACTTGTGGCTACCCATACAGTTTGTCCTGGGAAAGCAGGCAGGGAAAGGTTAACCTACCCATTCACAGCTCCCACCAGCACTGTTCTTTGGACAAGCTCAGCTGCGATAAAAGCAGCAACCTGGCAGCAGAGGCCAAGCAGGTAGGTTAACCCTTCCTTGCCCTTACCTTTCAGCCCTTCAGGGCCCTGTTAGCTTGAACACGTGACTGCTCCAAACTCAAGCAACACTGACACAGATCAACATTGGTGCAGCTCACAGTGTAACATGTAACAGGGCCCTTATGAACCTTTATAAGTCTAACCTGCCATCTCACTGTTATGCCAGCTTTGTTTCTCTTTGATCCTCTTGTACAAAACAAAGCCACTCAAACTGCCAATAAACAACCTCATTGTCTTGTGGTCCATTCAGGATACCATTTCTAAATATTAACTTGGCCAGGCCTGTATTTTAGTCTCTGTCCTGTTCAGGATTCATAGGGTTAGTAAAAATGCTCCCAAAAAATCACAAGTGGAAATAGTTGAAGGTAAGTGTTCTGGTATGTGTAAACTGAAACATTCATTAGGTTGCTTGAATATTAACTTGATGGCTGACATTTAAAAAAAGTAAAAAACATGATTCATGTCACTAGATTTCGATTCACATAAATCACTAGTATTTACTTTATTTGTTAGACAGCTAATCTTCATAAGGAGTAGTCTCTTGAGATCATGACTCAATGATGATGTTTAGAATTCTTTCATATCTTTTATTATATGCTGCTGTAAATGGGGAAGATTCACCTGTCATAGTTGCACAGTGCACTTACCACCACATCTCCCTCATCTGCAATTTCACTGGATCAAGGTCTAATTCTAGAAGCTATTACGAGCTCAGAATTGCTGCTTTCCCTATCTACCACTGATAGCAAATGACTTCAGGTGATCTCACAGGAACTGCTCATCACCTAGTAAGATCAGGCCACCAACTCAACTATCAGGAAATACAAATATAAATATATATATATAACTATTTATTATTTTATATTTCCTGATAGCTGAACGGGTGGCCTGACCCTACTAGATGGTGAGTAAATCCTGTGAGATTGCCTGAAGTTATTTGCCATCAATAGTACATAGAGTGAGCATCATATATAGACATACATACATACATATATATACAGAAAACAGATTCCATGTTCACTGAAGTCCATTGAAAAAAAATCTCAATGATTTTAATGGATCCACATTCAGGGCCACGCTGAGATTTTCTAAACTAGCTGAAAGTAAAATTAAATTCCCAAATAAGCATTAGCTCAAGCTGCTGTGCCTTCAGTTATGCTCACTCTGTTTCTTCGTCCTTTCCAATACATATCAATGGATTTGGTTACTCACCCTGAATGAATGGGACTGGAAGAAAGAGCCACATTGTCCAAATTTTCAGTGCCCCAACTTAAGCGATATGAGTTCCTTTCAGCTTCCTTGGCCAGATTTGTTACCTTGACACATGAAAGAATATTTGTTTGTTTTCTTAATTAAAAATAACTAAACAGACAAACCATAAATAAGTTATTTACATACAAGAGAGCTAACATAATTAATGCTTTAAAAAGGGGTGGGAGGGCAACAGCTACAAATAAACGATAACGGCATTCAATTATTAAAAACACATTACTGAGTATTTTGTGCTTGTTTAGTGACTGTGCTTTACTAATCTCCGTGAACAGGAATTTTGGGAGTTACCAAGATGACACAAATGTATTCTTGCATTTCCTTTTAGGTTAGAATATATATTTAATATAGTTCATTTAATACCAGTCAGAAATCAGAGAAATACAAATACAGCCACACACATTGTGCCAGGCAGTTCCAGTCGACATCTCTTTCATATTTGCAAAGTGATTTCAAATACATGTACATTGTACAACCTGATTTGTAAGACTAAGAGAAAGATCTTACCTGTTGGCTGGGGATTACGACCGTATCATCAATCATGGCACTGTCCCTCAGGTAGGAGGCATGGCTCAGCGTGTGGGACCTGTCTGAACTGAAGGATCGCAGGCTGGTAGGTTGGCAGGATGCCATGGCAATATGTCAGCAGCAGAGATGGTGTTGTGAAGATGTGATGGTGGACCGACCAGCAGAGTGAAAAAAGCGTGCTATTAGCAAAAATGATGCAACTTCCAGGGGGAATATAAACTAGCCATGAGGAAAAATAGAGCCTTGTAAATCTCAGCGTTATGCTAACTTTTTGAGTGTTAGTTGAACCAAAGTCTTTTGATTGACACCTTTAATGTGGTTCACATGAGAACCTAACAGACTAAACTAGATCACAATCTATTCCCGCCTACAAATGTTTTTAAACTAGTCCAGTGGATTAACCATTTCCCTTATTTTAAGGGAGAGGAATTTCCTCTGATGCCCTTTAAAGAAGTTCTCTCTCCTGATCCATAACTTAATGAAACCACCTGAAAAATTTTTAAAGCAAATATCTGAAAAGATGCTGAAGTAAGCCCCTCTGACATTTCATTCCTATCCAGGCTCTTACTGAAAATTGTGAATGGATAAGGTTTGTTCTGCCCCCCTGGAAGGTACACAGAGCAAGGTGAACTGTGGCCAGCCACATGCTTCCTGCGTAAAACAAAGTTTCTCTTCAGTATGCTTACAGCATCTCTAAAAAGGCCATCCAAAATGTGAGCGCTGTTTCCCTTGCATGTACACACAGCTCTAGAGAAAACTGGCTGCTGTAGCAATGAGAGATGCAGAAGGCAATAATAAGCTGCTCCCAAGCACCAGCCCAGAATTTAATTGCAATATCTGCTAGCAACAAGCAAAAATCAGAGATGCCAAAACAAAGATATATTAAGCTAAGCTGGGGTTTCTGCCACAGAATAGCATTACTTCTATCTTTGGAATATAACCAATAGTATAGGCAAGTATCTTTTTTCTTTTTTTAAAGGTTAACACTTCACCTTCAGATTTTCCTGAAGGTATACACTTTCCTGTTCTTCTATACCATGGTAGACATATTTCATGTCACTTTTGGAAGTTGCCATGTTTTCATCAATCGCACATCTAGAGGTACTACACATGATTATATCAACACTTTTAAACACAGGAGCTGTACAGGATCAGCCCAATGGAGATGTTATCTGTGATTTTTAAGGGGGACAATTCATTTTTAATTGTCATTTAAAATGGTTTTTTGGAAATCAGATTCAACCAACAAATTCAGATCAAAAGATTCATCCAGTAGGTTCTTCCAGGAGCCATACTTTATATAGAAATGGCATGGTGTATTTACATTAGAGATATTTATAGTTATGTGAGGCATGACTAACGTTCTTCCCTGGGCATGTTTAACATGTTATACAGATTGTAGAAAATTGATGC
The DNA here is from genome assembly GCF_000455745.1 of Alligator sinensis. Classification (NCBI taxonomy): domain Eukaryota; kingdom Metazoa; phylum Chordata; order Crocodylia; family Alligatoridae; genus Alligator; species Alligator sinensis. Next base: position 1,094,682 of record NW_005842524.1, read on the forward strand.
AAAGATAGTGAAAGTATTACATGAGTATGAGTCTTGGAAAAATACTGGAAAAATGTGTGCTGTTAATCTTCTCACTCGCTCTAACTTTGATAATGGTGTAGAAAAACCTAGTAGCATTTCACTTGCATGTCATGAAATATTACTCACTCCAAGTGAGTGGGAAAGCACATATTTGCAAAGATGAAGTATAGTATTTTGCAGGTACAACACATTCCATGGATAAAATTCTGATTCCATTGGTTGATGGCAAAACATATTGGTTTATGGGTACCAAGAATTCACCTTATTTATTTTTGTCCATCAATAACTTGCTTCAAGTTATGTAAAGAAGATGTGATTGTATGTCATTTTGAATATGTGTAGTCTTTTTATTGTATTCCAGTGTAACATCATATGAGCAGGTTATATCATGCTTTCCAAAATATTACTAAATGAATAATCATTCTTAGAAATGAAAACAAACATCAGTAGCAGACCCCATTTTTCATCACTAGCTTTTCTGTGCTTTAAAGAGTGAAGCTTTCAGAGCTGACTTACAGTGCCATGCAATGCTTGCAAGAGGTTGCCCATCCAAGTCATGGGTCCTGCTATTCAGCTAACTAAATGTACTACTAGACAGCACAAGTAGTGAATGAAATGAAACATACACAAAGCTCAGCTACTAATCTCAGGTGATTTTATCCTCATCCTCCTATAGCTACATGACATTGATACTACAATCACAACAACTTGTCCAGTACATACCCAGAATATGGTATATGTACATAAGCACATGTCCAGTACACTGAAGGTATGGACATTACCAAGCCACACAATGACACAAATATGACCGAATCTGTTGTACTTTAGGAGTCTATTGAGATTTTAAACAAAAATTGAAATAGCATTGCCCATTTTCTAAGAACTCAAAGTGCATGTATAGAAATAAGGATTCCAGTACTGAGAGATAGTGGTACTGAGCAGAATTAATTAAGATGCACATGTTCCAATTCTGAATGCACAGGCTCTAAATCTGAAGGGGCTCCTAGGTTAGCAGGACCCCAATCAATGCATTGTGACCATTTGAGAGAGTACGGTGTGGGAAGCACAAAATGCTTCTTGTTGCCTTAGAACTCTGTGGAAATAACTTGAGTCTCTGAAAACTATATAAACCAGGCTTGAAAACCTTCCCTAACTGCTCTTCTCAATTACAGACAGAAAGACTTTCTCATCAACCATGATGGATTGGTCTGAGGTAAGCGGGGAGGTAAGTTGATCAAATTCTGAATCTCTGACCTTCAAGAAAGAGGTCCAACTGAACCGGATTGCAGGAGGGACACAGATGTGTTTGAATCTGCTCTTGTTCTAAATATATGGAGGAAGAAGCTGTCTAGGACAGTTATTCTTTTTTCTTTCCTTTCATTAATTCTTGTTCCCTTCCCCTTTCTTCTATCCTATACTTTTATACTAAGACAAGTACCATCCATGTATCCTACACTATTTCCTCCTCCAAGCAGCTACCTCTTTAAGCAAAACATGCTTAATGAAGAACAGCCACAAGGTGCTGCAGACAGTGATGAGTTTAGCATCCTCAATAATCAGGGAATAATATTAGAGCCATGTCACCCTGAGTTAATCTGAAGTTCAAGCTAGCGGGCATATCCACACATGCCACTCTATAACTGGGCATTTCCAGTCACTTGAGAATATTACTAACATAAAAGCAATGCCTTTCATTTGGTCCTGTGAAATCAACAAGCCCAGTATATAAGCCTTGCTTCCTAAATTTAACAGCAGGACTCTAAAATGGATGAACAGTGATCGGTGCCAAAAAGGTGCCTTGGAGAAGACATTTTTTTCATGCTGTGTAATACCTACCTGGGCATGGTGCTAATGAAAGCATATGAAAAGAAGAATGAAGGGAAAAGAAAAATAATAAATAGGGAATATGGTTACAAAACAAAAATATAAGCTCATAAAACGGAATTGTTTAATGCATAATAACTAAAAAGGGCTGCTTAAAATGATTTGCTGGCTGCGTATGTTGCAGCAAAGAAAATGGAAATCTCCATTGCATTGCACTGAATCTGGTACAGGCATTGCAGCAAAGTTTATTTAAGCAGCGTTAGTGGCAATTCCCATTAATTATATCCTGAGAGAGAAATGGAAAGGTGGTGTTGGAAATATGCATTTTTTTTTTATCTTGTTCATCATGTCATATTATTGCATTTCAGATTAAAGAGACCCTGATACAAGATGGAGAATTAATTTTCATACTGCAGATAGTGAGACAGATTCTGATCTCAGCTGAGCCAATGTAAATCAAATGATATTTCTGTATGTGTTCTACATTTACACTGGGACCTGAAAATAGGCCAGCATTCACTTGCATGCTCATTCACAGACAACTCTTTGAAAAACAAAAAATTAAAGTAAAAAGAAAAAGGAAAGCCTACAGGATCAAACAGACAGTTTAATAAGTTTGAGAGTTTTTCTTTGTAAGCAGTCTTATAGTCCAAAAGCAGCCTTTGAGACATGAAAGCAGTACAGCCATTTAATTTTCATTGGATTCTTAGAGCCTTCTAGAAAATAGGAAAGACTCCAACTTTGGCAGACCTAAACGATTAGCATTTAGACATCCTGTGATAACATCAGAATTGTTTCTTGACATCTTCTCTTTCAGAAATGATCCAAGGTCCACTGAATAAACAGAAACATCCCTACACATTTCACAAGGCTTTGAATGATACCATACACGCTGTCCTGGACAGCGGAGGAGGTTTGAAATTGTGAGGCCAAATACTGGATATAGACATTATTTCAGCAAAATTACCCTCTGACTGCATGGAAGTTGGACATTACCAATTTGCATCATATATGATGAATTTTGACTGGAATGCCTAAACATCATTAGCTAATTCTTTTTTGGCCACTCCACTCAGAATGGGAAACATGTCTACCCGCCTGTTTGGGTACGCCATATGCATTTAAATTTGCTAGTAAAATACCTGAGTTTGAAAACCGAGACCTGTATTGTATTATACATTCCAGTGACATGTTCTCAACTACAAGCAACCTTTTTAAAGGGTAAAGTGCTATTGTTCCCATTCTTTTTCTTTTTACAACATCCAGCTCAAAAATGGAAATGCAGGCATTGTATCATTCCACAAATACATACAAATCTAGAACTGAATTTATTTTTATCACTGGCTCCCACAACCTGACTATGTATTCTAAGGCTTATTTTTCTGCATGATGCATGCTTTCCTATAGCTATTCTAAATCTTTCTATTATTTAACATTACATCCTGTGCCCTGCTGTGTTAATTCAGTGAGTCAGAGGAGAAAGGATCCTTTTTCCCTCTTAGTATTCAGTATACACACTCATAGAGACCAACTAACATATTACCCTGAGGTAAGCGGGGAAGCAGAAGACATGGAGGAAGAGCAAGCAGGAGGGGACAACAGAAGAGGTGTTCTCATACTTCTGGAGAAATCATGGCAATCAACTGGTTACCTCAAGTGCCTGTACACAAATTCACAGAGCCTGGGAAACAAGCAGGAAGAACTGAAAGTCCGCACACAATCATGGAACTATGACGCAATTGGAGTAATAGAGACTTGGTGGGACAGATCGCATGACTGGAGCACTGTCATGGATGGGTTCAAACTGTTCAGGAAGGACAGGCAGGGGACAAGAGGAGGAGTAGTTGCACATATGTAAAAGAGCCATATGATCGTTCAGAGCTCCAGAATGAAACTGGAGATAGGCCTGTTGAAAGTCTCTGGGTTAAGGTTAGAGGGGAGAGCAATAAGGGTGATGTTGTAATGGGTATGTGCTATAGACCACCAGACCCGGAGGAAGTGGTGGATGAGGCTTTCTTCAAACAGCTAGCAGAAGTTTCCCATTCACAAGCCCTGGTTCTCATGGGGGACTTCAAACACCCTGGCATCTGCTGGAAGGACAATAAAGCAGTATGCAGTCAATCCAGGAAGTTTTTGGAGAGTTGGGGACAATTTCCTGGTGCAAGTTCTGGAGAGGCCCACTAGAAGCCATGCTCTTCTTGACCTGCTGCTCACAAACTGGGAAGAATTGGTGGGGAATGTAGTAGTGGATGGCAACTTGGGCAGCAGTGATCACAAAATGATTGAGCTCAAGATCCTGAGGAAAGGAAAGATGGAGAGCAGCAGAGTAAGGACCCTGGTCTTCAGAAAAGCAGACTTCAACTCACTTAGTGAACTCATGGGCGGGATCCCCTGGGAAGCCAGACTGAGGGCAAGAGGAGTCCAGGAGAGCTGGCTGTACTTTAAAGAAGTCTTATTGAGAGTGCAGGAACAAACCACCCCAACATGCAGGAAGACTAGCAAGTATGGCAGAAGACCAGCTTGGGTTAGCAGGAAACTCTTCAGTAAACTAAGTCACAAAAAGGAAGCTTATAAGAAGTGGAAACTTGGGCAAATAAATGGGGAGGAATACAAAAGCATTGCTCAGGCATGCAGGGATGAAGTCAGGAAGGCCAAAGCACAAATGGAGTTGCAGATAGCAAGGGACATGAAGGGTAACAAGAAGGGCTTCTACAAGTATGTTGGTAGCAAGAGGAAGATCAGGGAAAGTGTGGGTCCCTTGCTGAATGTGGGAGGCAACCTAGTGACAGAGGATGCAGAAAAGGCTGAAGTGCTCGATGCCTTTTTTGCCTCAGTCATCATAGGCAAGGTCAGCTCCCAGACTGCTGCACCTGGCAGCACAGTTTGGGGAGAAGGTGAGCCGTGAACAACGGTGAAAGAACAGGTTAGGGACTATTTAGTAAAGCTGGACATATGCAAGTCCATGGAGCTGGATGGAATACACCTGAGGGTGCTAAGGGAATTGGCTGATGAGACTGCAGAGCCATTGGCCATCGTCTTTGAAAATTCAAGGCAATCAGGAGAAGTCCCAGATGATTGGAAAAGTGCAAACAGTGCCCATATTTTAGAAAGAGAAAAAGGAGGATCCAGGGAACTATAGACGAGTCAGCCTCATCTCAGTCCCTGGAAAGATCATGGAGCAGATCCTCAAGGAATCCATTTCTAAGCACTTGGAGGGGAAGAAAGTGATTAGGAACAGTCAGCATGGATTCACTGAGGGCAAGTCATGCCTGACCAACCTGATTCTTCTATGGTGAGGTGACTGGTTCTGTGGATGTGCAGAGACCAGTAGATGTGGTATACCTTGATTTTAGTAAGGCTTTTGCTACGGTCTCCCACAACGTTCTTCCAGGCAAGCTAAGGAAGTATGGGCTGGATGAATGGACTGTAAGGTGGATAGAAAACTAGCTGAAGCATCAGACTCAGAGAATAGTAATCAAAGGCTTGATGTCTAGTTGGCAGCTGGTATCAAAAGGAGTGCCCCAGGGGTTGGTCCTGGGGCCAGTTTTGTTTGATATCTTCATCAACAACCGGGAAGATGGCACAGAGTGCACGCTCAGCAAGTTTGCAGATGACACCAAGCTGGGGGCAGGTATGCTAGAGGATAAGGCTAGGATTCAGAGTAACCTAGACAAATTGGAGGACTGGGCCAAAAGAAATCTCATGAAGTCCAACAAGGACAAGTGCAAAGTCCTGTACTCAGGATGGAATAATCCCATGCACCAGTACAGACTGGGGCTGACAGGCTGTGCAGAAAAGGACCTGGGGGTTACAGTGGACCATAAACTGAATATAAGCCAAGCTGAATATGTGCCCTTGTTTCAAGGGCTAAGAGCATACTGTGCTGGATCAGTAGGAGTGTTGTCAGCAGGTCAAGGGAAGTGATTCTTTCTCTCTGTTCAGCACTGGTGAGGCCACATCTGGAATACTGTGTTTAGCTTGTGTCCCGTCCCCCCGCCCCCCGCCACTACAGAAAGGATGTAGACAAATTGCAGAGAGTCCAGTAGAGGGCAACAAAAATGGTGAGGGGCCTGGGGGACATGACTTCTGAGGAGAGGCTGAGGGAACTGGGCTTATTTAGTTTCGAGAAGAGGAGACAGGGAGGATTTAATAGCAGCCTTCAACTACCTGAAGGGGGGTCTGAAAGAGGATGGAGCTGGACTGTTCTCAGTGGTGGCAGATGACAGAACAAGGAGCAATGGTCTCTAGTTGCAGCAAGGGAAGTTTAGGTTAGATATCAGGAAATATTTTCACTAGGAGGGTAGTAAAGCACTGGAAAAGGTTACCCATCCTTGGAGGTTTTTAAGACCCAGCTAGACAGAGCTCTGGCTGGGACAACCTAGTTGGAGACAGTCCTGCTTTGAGTAGGGGGTTGGACTAGATGACCTCATGAGGTCTCTTCCAACCCTAATTTTCTATTATTCTGTGATATTTAACAGAGCTCCAGTGAGAAATGGCCAAATCCTTTGTTCTTTTCCTTGTATTCTGCAGTTGGCAACACAAAATGCATTCTACTACAGAACTAAAGCATCTCATTGAACCATGCCTTGAGCTGTCCTGTTCTCTGCCAGCTAGAAGTCAGTCAAGATGATTTAGGTACTGTATCGTATAGGCATCACTCTTCCTCCTTCACCTGCCCCATCTAGAAAGGGCAGTATATCATTCTTATTCTGAAATGATGGTCTTGGTTACAATCCTAATATCAGCAGATTCTTTCTGAGTTTAATTATTTAAGGAAAAAACAATACTTCCTAAATTATCATGGAAGCCTGTATGTAGAATACCTGTCAGATCGGCCTCCCTCCAAGCTGTATCTCAAGTAGTTCATACCATCTAGGAACTGGCTGCTGGGTAAGGAATCATCACCTAGTTCTTTTAGGTCTTCTGGCCTCAGGTATTCTCCACCATCTCCTGTCATTGTGTCATCACCTTGAAACAAAACACACAAAAAATCCACTGGGATAAGCAACTCATAAGTCTCACATCAGTGATGGGTCAGGGAGTACATTGGCTGGGGGGCACAAAATAGTGAGAGATCATTTCTACCCATTAAACACTTCAAACCTGGCACAAAATACTGAAAGATCATTTCTACCCATTAAACACTTCAAACCACAAGCAATTAATATACACTGACAATACGGGCACATCAAGCAGGATAAAATTTAAAATCAAAAGTAAGGTGAGTAAGCAATAAGATCTAATTCCTCCAGCTTTTGCCACTGCATAGATCTTTAAGGGCCAATTTCTTCATCCTGTAGATTCTTATCCTTTTTTTGCAGTTTCTTTATCCACTTCAGCTCCTTGGTCCCAACTATGTCATATGTTCTGGCTAACATAGTGGCTCCTTGCAAACATGAAAAATAACAAACATCGGAAGATGCAGCGCATTAGTTCAACCCAGCTCTAAAGAGACTGTATAGATCAGATGCTTCAATAGAGCTTTTTGGCACTTTTATCTAAAAGCTGATTCAATCAGCTATTAGATAAAAGCGCCAAAAAGTCCCACTAAAGTGCCTGGTCTATACAGATGCTGCAGAGCCTGGTTGAAGTAATGCATTGCTTTTTCTGGGCATGTGCTGAGCTCGGCTCAGGAGTACACCAAATAAAAGGAAAGTGCATTTTTTTTATGTTTTTTTCACATTTGCAAGCAGCCTATATGTTGAACCCAGTTACTCTTTTGATTGTTTGGCTTCATCTGCATTGTCAGAACCCATTAATTAGATGCCTATAGCACAGAGGAGAATTGGTATAGCCCAGAGGAGAAATGACATAGCCCAGAGGAAAACTCCATGGGTTCGATACATATGGCATAGTTTTGCTGGCAATCATTCTGGTGGCAGTAACTAGGTCATGGAGGAAAATTCCACTATGCCTGAACCCAGTAACCAAATGCTACAATAGTGGAAAATTACAGTTTAGAAAAAAGTTCCCGCCACTCATATGCAAATTCACATTATTACTGGCCAGTTTTAAATTATTCCTACGTGGCGACTAGCGATTGGCTTGCTAGCCGTATAAGAGGTTGAAGCCGTTTCCGCCCAAGTTGGAGGACTCCACATACATCTCGTGGAGAACTCTGAGTGCACTGTGGAGCCTAGCAAACTCCACGCGTGTTTCAGAGCGAACTTAGCGGCCTGATCAACCACTAAGGACTCCCCGTCACCGACCCAAGGGGGCCTAGCACACCCCCACCCGAGACGTAAGACGACTGCCGGCCCGAACACCCCGAACACATTTGCAGACCGACCAACGAACTTTGTAATTTCTGCCCGACCCAAGTTTTGTAACTGTAATCGAAGCAAGCTTCTGACCTGCACTGTACGAGCAGTGTAAGTAAACAACCTTTTTGTTTAATCAAAACGCGTCAGTACCTGATTCCACAATATATAAGCCTTTATTTGGCCTCATCCTCTTCCAAAGTGTGGTAATACAGATGCACATTGCAACAGATGCTGGAGGACAGATTTCAGCTTTTACGTCCAAATGAGAAGTAGGGGAGTTCATAAAGAATGTGGTGTGAAGTGAAAACTGATTTTTCTCTAAATATCAATTTTATTTTCTAAATGATATGTAGATTCTTTCCACTACTTATTTCTTTAGCAAATTTCCAGTGTGGTCCATTCTTGTACTGGAGAGAATGTCAACTTCAGTACAGACACTAATTTCAAATGATGTCTTCCTAACCTCCACCCAACTTCTTATTATAGCCCTGTGGGCTAAATGCAGTTCACAAAGCTCCAGAATGAGGCCTTCACCAGTAATACAATACATGGAGCCACAAGGTTTCCAAGTTTTCTCACTTCAGGGCTGTAATGGCAAATGGCCAAAAGCCTGAAGCTCACACCTAATTTGCATCAAATGAAGCAGACTGCAGTTAGTAATAGAGAAACAGGGCCTGCAGATAGCTCAGATCCCAACTGTGCTGCTCTACCTTGATCTGTACAGATCAAGAAGCAGCTCTGCATCACTCCAGGGAGTGTGCCTGTGTATTGAAAAACTGCTCTGTTTCTTATTTGCTGCCTTCAGTTTGACAAATGCATATTTCTCTGTGATATGCACTCCCAAAATGCAAACTGAAACCAAGACAAATAAATGAGAATTGTTGTGATAAGCTATAACTTTTAGTAGCTATATTTATGATAATGCATTGTCTTTTCTGTTCAGTTTAACAAGACCAACAGGCTAAGTGAATCCTAAATGCAGAAATGCTGACATTTCTTTTCCTGGAAAGCTTAATGTTTGACTTAAGTTGAAACCTAGGTTGATCAAACATCTGCAAAATTCAACATCCAAAATCAAATAAATCACACAGACAAATATATAAAATGGGGTCTAAATCTTTCCAGGGCAACTACAAAACATTTTTAAAATTCCAACTGCAATATTAAAAGAGAAATGCTTGGAAATGGTTCACAGAATATAACAGAATGCATTAAATTGTTGTATATTTCCTGTATTTGTCAAACAATTTCCTTAAAATGTCGTAATATAAATGTCATATTGAATGAAATAGTTTGAATGTTTGTAAAGATTGCCCATTAGCCAGTTTCAGGAAGAAGATAGGATCTATCTCCTTATCTAGCTCATTGTTTTGGAGCTACGTGCAAAATGTCCTGACTTCGCCTAAAACCTTAATCTAAATTGTACCTTTAGAAGTTTTTTACAAAGAAAGCAAATGTCCTAAATTCCGAGACATCAAAGCCTAAGGCCTTTTAACCAAATTGCTAAGAAAAGAGTATTTACAGTGATATGGAAGTCTCCCCAAGAATAATTTAAAAAATGCTCAACAAAGGTAATTTCTGTTGAGTAAGATCTGAGCCCAAATTTGGGAGTTATGATGAATTGAGTAGGAGGAGCCCAATGACGGCAGCTCACTCAATAAAAACCTGTAACTTACTGTCCCAATTTGGAGGTGACTTCACTTGCAGAACAACGAAGGAAGAATCGCAAGTATAAGGTCAAATTAGATTGATCGCCTAATCAAGCCTCTCCGTGAACACGAATCTCTTAGTTCACGCTGAAGCCGCGGAGCGCCCGAAAGGGACTGAAGGAAGGGGACGTAGTCCTATCACTGGTGAGCCCAGCTCATTGAATCGTATTGCTGAGGCCAGCCTATTGAACCGTACTACTGAGGCCAACCCATTAAATCGTACTACTGAGGAATGAAACCATATTTTGGTATTTGGCTTCTCGGAATTCTAGGATTGTAAGTATATTATGAAAAATAACAGTATTGATTCAAATTTAACTTTTAGTTGTAACTGTAGTTGTTTTTGTAACACTAATTCTTATAGCATTGTTTAGGAAGGAAGTGCATTCGGAGCATTGTTTCTGATATATGTAATTATTGTGTTTTTAATGTTTGTGGTGTTTCTTAAAGCTAAGCAGTGTTATATACATAGCAAAGAGTTTTAAAATAAAATTGTGTTGTATAAATTAAGTGTGTAATCATTGTAAAATCGTGCAATCAGCTAACTACTCCCCCAGCCAGTGCATCAAAACGAATCAGTAAATTGTGTGGGATTTTCTCTATTCCATAACCCACTAGAGACAATAAATTTGGAGGTTTAGCTCAAATTTGGAAGCTATCAAGGCAATCAAACAATATGAATTTCAAGTTATTTTTCAACTAAAAATGTATCATCATGCCAGGCATTTCATCCATAATGGTAACAAAGGTGAAAACCTAATGTCTTTCATCCCCTCTAACATCTTTTCAACAAAATGTCCACGCTTATTTAAACTTTGGTCTCTCAGCTGAGACTGCCAATAGCGGGGCCAATCAGTACTAATTACTTAGTGCAATGTGGACATCTGTGTTCTGTGAACTCTAATGGAACCATCAACTTCTTTTCCAGTAACCTCTGAATAGCCATTAGTTGGTAACACTGCTGGCCTACCAGTGGGCTAGCCTTGAATCAGTGACCTGGAGGTGAAACGCAACCTTTCTAATCCCTGGAGCCCTTCCAGCCCTTTTAGCATGATACTTAATGACAGAAACAAAACAAAAAGAAAACTGTGGCCTAGGGAACATACAGATAAGATGTTTCAAATCTGAATGCTCACTGTATATTATCTTAAAGAAGCATCTTACCCTGTTGTGGGGTTATGAGTGTGTTCATGGAGCATTTGTGACTATGAAACAGGAGATACTGAGTTTGTGTAATAGATGCGTATCCGAGAAGTCAATATTGTTATTTACACTTAATGTTAATGATACAGCAATCAGGACTGAGACTCCTACTGTACCAGAGTTATACAGGAACATGGAGATACATTCTTAGATTCATAGATTCTAAGGACCTCAGTAAGTCATCTAGTCCGACCCCCTGCCCTTGGCAGGCAAGAAAACAGTCACCAAACCTGGGGTCAGGTGAAACCAGCCAGGTGCCTGCCCAGTCTCCTCTTGAAGACCGCTAAAGTTGGGGCGAGCATCATCTCCCTTGGAAGCCCATTCCAGATCCTGGCAACCCCGACCATGAAGAACATTTTTCTAATGTCCAGTCTAAACCTTCTCTCCAGTAGCATATGGACATTTTTCTCTCCACTAGCTTATGTCCACTTTGCTTAAAATAACTTACTTGGGTACTTTTATACATTAAATCAGTGTTAATTGTACCAAATGGCAATTTTATAGCAGTGTAAAAATACCTACCCACTTTTATTATCCTATAAATGTATAAGATATTTATGTAGCATCTTATCTACAAATCTACAATAGTGTTGTCCACTAAGTAATGGCATCCTATTATCAATCACATTTACTACATTCAAATTTATACCACATATTAAGCAGTCCATAATGCATAGAGCACTTGACACTGGTATGTCATGATCTACTCTGTTTGTCTATTAACTTGTAGGTTTCAGTAAAGGTTAGCCAGAAATGGCTTAAGCCCTAATTAATTGAAGAACTCTCTTTCTCTCTTTATTTGCAATCAGTAGTGCTGCAATCAACAGATGCACTTGAGTTACCTTAATAATGAGGTTGCACCCTCTAACATGAGCAAAGGGAACAGAGAAAACTGGCTGATGGTGCCCTTCTGCATGCCCCAATTAGAAAATGCCTCAGAAGTAACTGCATCACTGTCCCTTGTTTCTCACCTTTCAGAACTCATTAATTATTTTGGCTGGGTGTGCAGCCCTACACAACAGTCCACACTTTAAGGCTTGCTTGGAAGGAGAGGAAAGTAAATAAATGAGCAAAGTGTTATGTGCTTAGACTGACTGAAAGGCAATCTGGGGAAAAGCAGACAAAGACACTATCCCCACAAGAGAAAACATTTAAAATCCAAAACAAAAGTATACTGAAATTATAAATGAATACTGTCTGGTATTTTAGTGCCAAATATATATCCTACACATTTGTTTAGCATTGTTTACAACACTAAAAATATTGTTCTAAATGATACAAATTCCAAATAATGCCAAAATGCAAATAATGTAGAAACTGGTCTGGTCCTGTGTCACACTCATCTATTTAGTCCATTATTATGTCTCCAGAAGTGACCAATACCAGATGTCTTATAAGATATAAGAATCCTATAACGTATGGATTTTTTTGTGCAGTATTATAACACTTGAGGGACTTTATTCTTAATGCCAAAGGAGAGGAAGAAAAACTAGGCTTGGATTGTGAGAAATATTATTGAAGTAAGAATGTAGATGCTAAGAATAACAAGAAAATGAAATAAAAAGTAGAAAGAGTCAAGAGTTGTTTTGAGGAAGGCTCAGAGGCAACAAAATGATGGTACAAAACAGAGGTCATGGATCTAGGAGAGAAAAACAGGACATGGTGATTATGAAATACTGAGCAGTTACATAAGTTTTGGGTCACCTGCAACCACTACTAACATTAGTGGCACCTGGACAGGTTTGTGGAACTAGATCTAAGAGGAAAAAGAAGAAATCAAAAAAGAAGAAAGGGAGAAAAATAATGTGTTGGGTACAAAAAAGGTATAGAAAAAACCCAGGAAAGTGAAAATAGGAAATTAAAATAGAACCAAAATACACTTCACTGTCTGGGGACAAAAGAAAGAAGCACTCAAGGTCAGGTAAAAGGCTACTTGGGAGACTGTAATGAAGCAGACTGCGATCTCGTAAAGAAATGGACAGTAATGGCAATAGCTGGTTAGTGCTACTATTGTTGCTGTTTTTGTTTATATCTTTAATTTATTTGGAAAACCAATGAAGTAAACTTAAATGAAACTAACACCCATATGTTGCATCTTATCTTCAGTTACATAGTAAATTTCTTGGGATGTGGATTATCTCTATAGTCACATGTGTTTGTGAACACATAGGGCACCTATGCACGTACAATGGGGCTGCTCCAACGTACTGTAAATTACAGTGCATTGGAGCAGACTAGATTAATCAGGTCTGCTGGATCATGGTAATTACCACACTCCAGCAGACTCCAGGGTCATGTGCATCAGCATCCCCATGCTAAAATATTCAACGGGGCACTTTAACGAAAGATCATTCAACAAGCTTTAGTTAAAGTGCCCCTGCTGCCAATTTTCAGCACAGGGATGCTGATATATGTGACGCTCTGGGAGTTTTAATTAGAGCAACTCTTGGAGCCGCTCTAATTAAAGCGCCTCCCTCCCCACTCCTGGAGCATGTGCATTAACACCCATAGAGCCCTGACCCTGATCAAGGTTTCTGGATCCTACAAAATAAATTAGTAATAGCAGTGGAAGTGTGGTTCAACTTCACAGGACTCTGACAGACAGTCTGCTACTGTAGGGAAGTAGAAAGCAGATGGCCTAGCATACAAGGAACAGCCAACACCAAATACTTCCAGACCTCCTGGTATTACTAAAAGTGGAAAAGATTGGACATCATAGTGGCAGATGGACACATCACCCACCACGTACTGGTTAGCTCCGGATGTGCAGCTGCTTAAAAGATTTTTCTTTTCCATCTTTTGCTGTGTAGAGCTTTATAAGGCTGAAGGGTTAATAGGAAATCCCACTGCTAGCTACATGGAGTTGCTTTCAAATAGAAGCTGCTTTAATGACATTTTAAAAATAACAAAAATTAATCTTTTTGCCTCAGCCAACAATACTCTCTAATGATAACTCTTGCAGTTCTGTGTGTTGTGTAAAAATGTTTTCAGCTCTCTATTTTCCATTGTCATGCTTATAGCCTACCATTTCTGAAAAAACTTGCAAAGACATGCATGTGCTCTACAATTTCAAAAGTATTTAAAAAAAATGAGATAACAGATTTCAGTTTCAAAAGCCTATAAGTAATGGAGGACACATCTTGACAACGTTTCAGCACCTGTGCAGGTCCTGTGTTTGCTTTTCTATGATTCTATACATTATGGCAAACTACCTACATCGGATGGACCTTGTTTTACATATATATAAAATGGTACATAATTCCCTACCTAAAATTGCAGTTAGTTATTGGCTTTTTTTAAAAAAAATTGGATCTGTTAGGCATTCATCACACTGGCCTGAGCACTGTACACAGTCAAGAAAAGGGATTTTGTTATTCACTATACATAGGCAGTTCATTTGGAGGGAATCAGGCATTACTTTTAATGGAAACATAAGTTCTAGGTTGACCATAGCTGTCTTTCAGCTGCGTAATTTTTCTATGGATAAGAATAGTATTTCCATCCAAGAAAGCCAACAGAACAGGTTAAAAAAAAGGGGGGGGGGGGGGGAAGGGCGGGATGAGAAAAAGAGAGAGAGAGGGTCTCATAAAAAAATTACCAAAATATTTTTTAGTACAAGTTCCAGATATACTTATGTTAATCTGTCAAAAACTTTTTTTTTCATTTGCAGCATTTAGATCTACATACTGTACAGCTCTCCATAGGGGATCTGTATGTGAGAAATAACAACAGCTATAGCATATGTGAATTCTTTGGGGAAAATATACTCCGCAGGCATCTTGAATGACAAGTATATTACAGATCTCCCCTGTGAATCTACTTGGAAGCTGTTGGTTCCCCAGTGTGTCAATCCTCCACTTAATGTACTGCACACATTAGACAACAGTTTTGGCTAATGCATTAGTGGGCATAACACAGCTGCAGATTTCTGCATTTACAGGCAGCCATGTTGTATGGTTTGAATCCTTGAGTATTCCACAGTTACATGATTGCACAGGCACATCACATCATGTCAGCAACTAATAACTTAGCGAAGCACTTACGGAAAGATAGAAAATGAAGCAAATGGAATGGAAAGACAACATATCTGTCTCTTGGGATGGAATGTGTCACCAAGTGCACTGGCCCTAAAGAACCTGTACTCTAGGGAGCTGGAAGGGAAGGATAGCTGGAATGTGTCCCCTCCTTAAGTAATCCACAGAAAAATGACTTCTAGTATGTGACAGGTGTCCACTAAGGAACCCTTGAAAAGCTGTGAACATAAAAGTGGTTGATAAAGAAGACAAACACTGCTTTTTTAGAATATCATAAAATTTGCATAGTCCTCCATGCCATAGAAGTCTTAGTAGGTAACAAGTGCTGAATGGCATTCTGACAAATCATAGGTGCAGTAGTTTTTCTGCACAAAGTAAAACAAAGTTCTACAGCAAGAGTCTGCCAATAGAAGTGCGCTTATATAAAATTGCTTTCCAGCACCCAAGCACCAAAACTTATGATGCCAGTCTCATTCTACAAGGTTTTATTCCATGCCTGTTCAGTATACCTCCTCCTTTTGCTCCAGTCAACTCTTACTGATTTCCACACACTTGAAGGTTGAATAGCCCTATCAGAAGACACAGAACAATATCCAGACGTCTCTGGGGCAAAAAATGCCTTTAACAAGATCTCTGTGGAAGGATGTTTGAGGGAATATTTATCAATTCACCCACCAAAATAATGCTCTATACATGTGGATGGAGAATGGTCACAAAACAAGAAATTTCACTGCAAAATGAAGAGTTCCCATTAGTCACAAAGCAAAGACGGCTTAGATTAACCCCAAACAAGTTACAGCTTTTGTGACTGCTGGAAAGAAAGAAATGGTTCTTTGGGTTTCTACTCAGTAACATAAAATGCATCACTAAGTTGAAGTAGAAAAAATAACGTTATATTTTTTACCCAACACTTTTGTAACATGTTCCATCCTAACCTATGTTGCAAAAGCACAATCCACAGGAATTTTGGAGACTTAAGGGAAAACATCTGTGACATTTCATTTAAAGTGAGTAATCATATTTTAATGACTGGTGGAATTCACATTAATCAGTGTTGACTGGTGGAACCACTAGCAAAAAAGGAACCATTCTAATTAAAGTTATTACGGAAAATGCAAGAATAGCTAGCAAGCAGTGCTATAAAAGTTATCCAAAATTATATTCTAAACCCTGTGGAGAGTGGGAATAATTCCTGGCTGCAACTGCTCTTTAAAAATGGGTTTCAAGATTCTGTTCAAATGTGTGAAAATAGAAAAATATTCTCCTTTCCTCAGTGTGCTAATCTTGATTTAGATAGCAACAGAACTAGTAGACTGCTACAATAAACTAGTATGTATAATTGCATCCTGTTGGATTTTAACCTTATGGAAAAAAATAGAGGTGCACTGATACATTGGTCAGATATTAAATCAGCACCAATATAAAGAAAATTGACTATATCAGAAATTGGCCTGAAGTGGCCAATAATTTGGCCGATAAATGCCCCCTGCATGCGTGCAGCTGCTGTGCAACATGCAGGCAGCGAGGAGCAGAGCCAAGAAGCTTGGAGAGCTGCCTCCAGCTGGTAAGTCTGTTGTGGTGGAAGGGGCGGGGGGAAGGAAGGGGTGTCGGGGGGCAGATCATCACCCACCACAGTGAAGGAGGGAGTGGGGCTGGGGCAAGGGCAGGTGCTGCCCAGCTGGGCGGGGTGCGGGACAGAACCACAGCTCGTCCCGGGGTGTGGGGAGGGGGATGGTTCCCGCTGCTGCACGGACCCCAGGAGGTCATAGTGGGGTGTGTGCCCCGGGATCTGTGCAGGGTGGGGTAGGGCAGGCTGCAGCTGGGGCTGAGGCCAGCAGCCGCGCCAGACTCTTCCCAGTAGGGGAAGCTGGGCTGCACTGAGTTTGGGGCAGGTGGCGCTGGAAGCGGAGGCTATGGGGGGTGTGGGCGGGGACTGCAGCCCCCCCCATGCCTCCTCCGCTGCAACAGACTTACCAGCTGCACACAGCTGTATCAGAAATTGGATCAGTATTGGCAGATATGCCGCCTTAAAAATCGGCTATCGGTATCAGCCCCAAAAATCTCTACCAGTGCACTCCTAAAAAATATAATTCCATTTCAGCACATACAGTTAAGCTCATCTGTGCAGAATGATGTTATAGGTAGATGTTATAGTATGTCCTAATAATCTGCTATCCTTTCCTTATTACCACTAAAAAGAGATCCAATGAGACTATCTGAGAAAGCAAAATGTCCAAATATTCAATTTTGACTTTAAAGTAAGTTCCTATTCTGAAAACTAGATGTAGAACAATGGCACTTTCTTATGGAACAAATATGCTTCAAGTCTTCATAGTCAAGCCTGCTGACTTTTCTAACTTAATTTGTTAAAAATACAGTCATGAAGTGAATTTTTCTATGAAAAAAAATGTTGATGAAAAATGTCAGTTTCTTTTTTTCTTCAACATCTTTTGTTTTTTGTTTTAAAAAACCCCTGTTTTAGTCTTCTGCAACTAAATTCTTAAGTTTTGCATTAACTAGTAAACATTCTTCTGTTTGAAAAACCATAATAATAATGAAGATGATGATCTGCTTTTTTCTCATGAAATGTATATTTTCCAAGAAATGTTTTTTGTTAAAAAAAGAAAGAAAATGGACAAACAATTTGCATAAGAAAGAAGTCTTCATAGGAAATGTTTGTCCAACTCTAAGCATTACCTCTCTTAACAATGCAGAGTGAAAGCAATGCACAGATGAGAGAGAGATCCTCTAAAACACATTATCATAAAACTTCTGATTGCAAGATCCTTCTAGAAAATCATGCATGATCTAACAATCCACACTGATTTTCAGCTGAGTTTGCATGCCTTAAACTGGAAAAAAATAAATCATTTTACTCTAAAAATCATTGGGCGAGTCCACACGTGCAAGCACAAGCGCTTGCAGCAGCTCAAATACAAGTGGTGCAAATTTGAGCCAGGGCTGCCCCGCCCAACCGCAGCTTACTGGCAACTAAAAAAGAAAAAAAAAAGAAGCCTCGCACTCACTGGCAGTAGCAGCTGCCATCGGGGTCACTGGGGTCTCGTGGCAGAGCCATGCCTTCTAGCACAAGGCCCGGGTGACAGATACAGCGGCCCCAGTGGTCCAACAGTGCACGGAGCCATGCAATAACATACCGAACCCAGCCACACCCGCACAATGGGGCAGTGGTAGTACAGGTTCCAGGTGACCAGGGCCAGGCCCCACTGTCCCCTGCTGCATGGGGGTGCTCTTCCACGATGCTCTAGTGACCCTGAAGGCATCTGCTACTGCTGGTGAGTGTGGGGTTATTTTCTTTTTTTTGAGTCCCGAACTGCTGGGGCTGGGTGGGGGGAGGGCATCAGGGGTGGGGCCGGGTGCGGAGGTGATTGGGGAGCCCCACTGCTCCATGCCTGGGGGCTCTGAAACAGGTGTGTTGAAGTGACTTTCCCCAGGTAACACAGTAAGTCAGCAGCAAAGCCTAGAATAAAAACTATATACTGGGCGTGTCTACACATGCTTTTATGTACATTTAAACATAATTTGTATTTTCCTAATGACATTAAGGTGATTTAGCTGCGTGTCTACATTTGCACATGCAAAGGCGCATTAATGCTGGGTGTTGACCAACTTGGAACTAAAGTTAATCCCAAATCAGTCAACATACACAACGTTAATGTGCCTTAGCACATCTACATGTGTGTTAAGGCACTTTTGCAGGTATCAAAAGCCCCGCATGGCTGGGAAACAGCTGTGAGGGAGAGGCGGGTCCCAGCCAGCTCTGGGATGTGCGCTACATTTAGAGTAGTCTCTGCAACCCAGAGCTGGCTGGAATCTGCCCCAGGCTGTGCAGGGAAGCCCCACTGGACACTGGGCTTGTCCCTATGTGCATGGGGCAGCAGAGCTCCGCAGCAGCAGCTCTCCTGCCCCATTCACATTAGGAGCCCTCCCAATGTGTACGGGGCCCTGCCAGCCCCTTGGCTAACACCCGGGGGGAGCCTAGAGTTCTCCCTAGTTGCTTCAGGGGGGCAGAACAGAGTGGGAACAAATCACTTACTGCACTTACTGCTCAATATTCTTACTCTATATCTGCAAAGTGCTTCTTATATGGATGCAGTTATACTGATGAAGTTAACAACATAGTAAATCCACCTTGTGGGAGAAGTTACTGTCTTAAAATCTGCAGTTCTGGCAGTTAAACTGTATCTACCTGAAGGGCTTCTAGCACAGCTCTGTAAGTCAGGGAACATACCTGTTCACAACCTTATATGTCACATGTGCTGGCACAAGTCTGAAGTATTGGCCTGAATGTAAAAGAAGGCTTGTCCCCGTGTCTCTGTAGAATTAGAGCCTTAATCTCTATATCCTTTGGGAACTGACTGTTTTTATTTCTCCATTTTGTGCAACACTGAGCAGACAGTTGGTGCTAAATCTTCATTAAGAATTCCTCATATGGAAACAAAGCACTAGAATGGAAAAAGTCTCATACAGAATCATAGAAAATTAGGGTTAGAAGGGACCTCAGGAGGTCATCTAGTTCAGCCCCCTGCTCAAAGCAGGACCATTCTCAACTATATCATCCCAGCCAAGGCGTTGTCTACCCATGTCTTAAAAACCTCTAAGGATTGAGATATATATTTGTGTGTATATATATAAATATAGGCAAGTACATACAGATACCAAAATATGTTTTACCTCTGTAATGGGGCTTTTCGTTTATAATGCAGCAGGACTAGGGTATTTGTCACCCTAGAACAGGGATGCCAGACTCATTTGTTCCCCCCCAGGCTGGATTTGGATTTGTCCTGCCGCTGCTGCTGAAACATGTCCCCAGTGGGGGACCTGCTCACAAATCCCCAGCCCCCTAAAAAAGCCCCACAAACCAGATAATACAACTCTGCATGCCATTTGGCACTCTATCCCTAGAAGTTTTCCCTTCTCATTCCCTTTCTTTTCATAATGCCTAAAAGTTTACAACTCACTTTCTCTTCATTTTCTAACTCTTAACTTCATGTCTTCGACATCAAGCTTCTGGTACAAAAATGCCTTTTCTTCACTACAAATTCACTTTCTACCAACCCTATTGATGGCAACCCAACTATTATTCCTTCATACACAGACCTGTGTGTGTGCGCCATGGATTGCCTAGGGCACACACCAGCAAATAAATCATAAAAAATGTTTATTTTAATAAATAAAACACAATTTAAAATAAAAATACAAAATGCCAATGATACCACCTCAGAGTGAACACTAAGCTGGCCCCAAAAACCACATTCTGACAGATATCCACAAGTGCTCTTGAATAGCATCCTTACTCCTCAGCATACAAACAGTGGAATAATTACCAAAGATCAAATATGAACCCTTGCCCACACATGGAACAGAAACTTTCTCTCATCACAGAGACAATTAAAAACACACCAGAAATATTTCCTTTTAATGCATATTATGCATGTATTTTACTAATAAGGGATTATATTACTATACAACATTTTTTTTAAATTGCTCCTAATAAAAAGTCTCCACAGCGCTGCTCTGAAATACTTATCTGTCATTTTCCATTTATACAACTTAAGTTAGCAGGTTAAGTGTCTTATGTATTTATTTCAGAGTATCTCCAATACAGTAAAGAGCAGAGTATACAATAGCTTTATTGCTATTCACTTAGAGACACACTACCATTAATAAAGGGTTCATCCTCTCTCATGAAAGTCTAATTTCTAGCCACTGTCATGACCCAAAGGCATGATTTTGTATGTGCTTCGGCACCAGAATTATCCCCGCCAAGTTGCAGCTTCATTGCACGGGAGAGTTTCCTGTTACAGAGGAAAACCCCGGTGCAGGGACGAGTTTCCTGCCTTTTCTGCAGCTTCTTTTGCAGAGTGCATTGCTCGAGTTGCAAGAGGAATGCACGGTGCAAAAGAGTTCCCGCCACCGGTATGTAAATTCGTTCCCCGCTATTGGCTAGTTTTAAATTATTCACACGTGGCGGCTAACGATTGGACTGTTAGCCATATAAGAGGCTTGAGCGGTTTCCGCCCAAGCTGAAGAGGACTCCACATCCATCTCATGGGGACTCTGGGTACACGGCACGGTAATAGAAACCCTGTGTGAGATCCAGAGGAGCCTGGCGGCCTGATCCACCGCCCACCTCTTCCCATCTTCGAGCGCGACTTTTGTAAGACGTATCTACGATTCCCATTTTGGTGGCTCGTTCACCCAGAGCATCCGGAGCTCTGCACCGTGGAGCCTAGCAACCTCCACGAGACTGTCTGTGTTGTCTGTCTGTAACCGCAACTCAAGCAAGTTTTCCAGCCTGCACCACTGCCATCTCGGTGTAAGTAAACAATCTTTAAAACTACCGATACGCGTTTGTGCCTAATTTCAGCTCGACGGCCTCCCCTTTCCGACCCGGCGTGCCCGGGCTGCTGGCCACAGCCCGCGTGCAGCACGGAAAAGGGCTCGGGTCGCTCCCGGCCCGCACAGCCACCAGGTACTTCAAATTTCTATTTTAGTCACCATCCATAATGTCAAATTTTCATGGCATCCAAAACACTTTTGCCTCCAAGAATGAATTTTACAAAAAGGATGACATGAAGTTTATTCTTTGCGATCATTCTATTTAGTAATCAGTGACAGGACCACAGAGGAAGCATTAAGTATGAATGCTCAGCACAGTGTCTATGTCTGAGAGGTTATGTATTGGTAGGTTCATTTCATGTCTTCTAGCTATTGACAAATTATATTTGTCAAATGGTGACAGGAAAACACAGTGTGTTAATGTAACGTTCCCCAGAGGATTAGTCATGCTAAAGGGCCACAGTAAGTGCTGCCAGATAATTAACGATAACAGGTAAATTGCCTTTGGGTTTTCTGGCTTCCAGAAAACTTACACCCAGACGCACTCAAAAGGAACAACATGGAGCAGGGTTAGGCACCTAGATTATGCAGATCCATTTGGTTTCAGCACAAAAATAGAGACATAAAGCTGAATTAAACAGAGATAGAAAGTTTGTATGTCTTACTCCAAAAACTCCTTCTAACAGCACCTGTGCCACTATATTCTTCCCCATCAATGAAGCATTCATCATCAGAGTGTTTAAAGGCTGCACAACATACAAGTCAATTTGAGAAAAAGTGGGTACCCAGTAAGCTAATTTCTCCAGACACTGCAGTAAAAAGATGTATTCTGCTTTGCAGATCGAGAGGGTTAAGCAGAAGTTTACAGGGGGAAAAAGGAAATAAAAGAAGAAACATAAAAATAATCCTCAAAAGGTTTGATTTTGCCACAATTGCTTGAGGAGGAAGATATTGCTCAAAAAGAGTAAATGTGGCTTAATCAGGGACTAGAGAAAGAACTATTGATTGCAATTCATCAGTGCCTTGACTGCATATAGATTCAAATACTTGTTTAGCTGTAGTGTGCAGTCTGCTAAAAGGATGAGCCAACTGAAAAACATAACCTGTCATTCCAATTATATCAGTTAACATTTTCAATCATAACTTATCAGTCTGAGCCCCCAATTCATATGGTGACCTTGGCACTTGGGAATCTAAATGCCATTTACTTCTAAAGTGATTTAGGCTAAGAAGTGCCTACATCGCATTGTAAAATATAACTCAGGTCCCTAAATCCCTTAGGTGCTCTGGGATTTTCTTACTCACACTTAAGAAAATCCCTAGCAGATAAGAACCGCTATCTAATATGTCACATGTAAAATATTATTGCTTTAATGTTAATCCACATTTAAAAAATGAAAAGAAATCCAGCCAATTCTTGTAACTTGCATACATATCCATGACTGCTCCAGCAGACACAGGATTCGAAATTTTCAAGCAATCTTTCATAGACTATTAGTAGTGTATCTTCCAGAGCTACTTTGCTTATTTCTATTCAGCATGAAACTGCTGGAAGGCAATAATAGATAAATGTCACAGAAGTTTTCCTGGGACTTTAGTGATGTAGCATACGCTTCCAGTCTGTATGTGGAATTGAACTGGAGAGGAGAATGTCAAAGATATTAGCTTGTTGTTACTTTATGTCATGCCTTATAAATATGTGATCTGCAGAGCCAAAAGGCCTCCAAAGCAACAGTCTCCTTCCCTCCAGACTTATGCATCTTCTTATATGAATGTTTCAAAATAAACAGCACTCTTCATCTGTATCTCTCCGAGATGCATAGCTGATACAGATAACCTTGCACCAAGATTTTCACTGCTCATACTTCTCTTTAGAGTGGGCAAGCTCAGCATTAGGAACACTTTAGATCTGAATGATAAACACAGAAGTTTGGAAGTGTTCACATGTGAGTTCAAATAAGTCTGGGTCTGAAACTGGAGTCTGTATCTAGGGATTTGATTTAGGGTAATTTTTTATTTTTAATTCAAATCTGGTACCTATAAGACAATTAAATAAAGATCACACAGTAACACAGTATTTCAAGAACTCCAAAATGTAAATGTCAAGTACTTTTGCAGATAGTTTGACCCTTTAATACAAATAGCATACATGACATTAAATAACAAAGTGTAATAAAGCCGCTTACCTTCCTCATCTGAAACATCCAGGACTTCGGTCATTGTCTCAGGGACATTGAGCTTGTGTTTCTCAGTCACAGTCTGTAAAGACAGAACCATCAAGCCACAATTTCAGCAGAAGGAAAAGTAGCAGATATTTATTGGGGGCATTTTCCATAATAGCTGCAACTGGATCTAATCAGACATTTTACAATGCTCTCTCTTCCTTTTACTTTTTTCAAGTTCAATCTTTGCCTAAGAAGTTTTTGTGCTCTCTCTTTCTCTGCGCTACAGCAAATGAACATTTACTATGACAAAAATGATCAAGTTTTAGCTGGTTTAAAAAAAACCTCCTTAGCACATATATTTATAGCTAGTGCATGTAGAAGAACTCAGATCAGTGCTTCCAAGATGATTCCTAAGATGAATTAGGTAATGTCTACAGAAGGGCTTTAGTAAGTTGCATGGGACATATGGAAATTATTACATTGTAAAGCATTAGGATCTGAAGCTACAAATGATGTGAAATATTTAAAGTCAAGAGGATGCAAAGTATTTGGACAGGCCATTTGATACATTTCTTCCTTGAAATTACAGTTGCCTAACTTGGCAACCAGACACCGGAGAGCCCACTTTCATACTTTAGGGTAGTGTTACAGCAGTTTGCAAATAGTGGAAGGTAAAGTAGCAGCATGCATTGTGAAGCTCCCACTAAGGTGGCACTTCTTTCCTTCAGCCCTGGTCTGACTGGTACCTATCAAGCAAGTAGCAAAACAACATGCAACCCATTATAATTACTGGTAGCCAAACTTCGAAGTCCTTATTCAGTTTGTACTCCTTTTCATACCGGCACTGAGGTCAATGACCTGAGTAAAATTTAGTAAGGATTTCCAGATATGTCCCATGTTTCTGTATCTCTAGAAAACTAGTGAGGAAGATCATTCATTTGTTATGGTATTCTACTCTTCTATAAATATCAACAGACCTCATCATTGCTGGATCTGTGAATTTTATGGGCAACTTGCCTAGAGAGGATTGGTTCCAGTTTCTGAAATGCATTAACTGCAGACAGCCATTTTTAACATATGTGAAGGGGAAGGACAAAACTGGTCATCTCAACCAGTAGTCTCATTTATTCATTTTCAGTTATCTCTTCAG
>NW_005842524.1:1119441-1125877 GCF_000455745.1 Alligator sinensis
ATATTTCATTGAATATTTCATGTGTTGAAAACCTTTTAGCCTTCTAAGCTGCCTTCACCAATTTGTTTGACTCTTTCTTTTGTTCCACTGTGGTTTACCTTGACTAGAAAGGTCAGGCAGCAGTAGGGTGACAGACAGCTGAGTCAAGTTAAATGCAAGCTACAGCTCCGGTAATGTCAACCTGTTTTTTTTTCCCTCCTATTAATAAAATGAGTTAGCAAATCAAATCTAAATAAATAAAATCATTTATGCTCTGTAAGGCAGATAAAATCAGGGAAGAGGGTAGTGTAGTTTTCAAGTGAGTTACAAAGCACTGTATGCATATAGCCCTTTGCAGAAAGATAAGAATGTAACCCAGCTGATGTTCTTCTGAAGTGCATGTGCACTGAATAAAATATCCCAGGATTCAGCAAACAAGCTGAAGATGTACAGATTCTGAGGAAAGGATTAAAGAACTGAAGAGTGAGAGCTACACGTGATAGCTGTTAAGGAAGTCCTCTCTGTATGAATGAATTCAACAGATTGTTCATTCATTAAAGCACAGGCCCTGGTCCTCATGCCCTCCTCAAGTACAAAATCCATCCAGAAAGGAATAGCATGAAGTGGAGAAAATTGTAACTTTCTGGCTCATGCCCAACCCTTGGTGCTGTGGAAGTGTTTAAAGATCTATGGTGCAACCTCTGTTCATTGACTTATCCAAGTAACTGAGGACCCACTGGGTGTGCTAATGTCTAGCTTACCTATCACTTAGATTCCAGCTTGCTGGCTGTACTGTAGAGGCTGCTGCAACTTGCGCAGTGAAACAGGGCAGCAGTCTGGTTGAGCCTTCAAAACCCATTGCTTGGCTTGGAGAAATTAGACCTAAATAATTTGCTACAACCGCTAAAGGTCCCAGTTTTCTAATGGCAGATGGTCAGAAAAAAGCAACTTTCTGGACACTGAATTCAAGGTTAAATGAACAATCCAGCTCCAAAACTTAAAAGAAAAAGGCAGATGAGAGTACAAAATCTTGGAGTCTCATGCTATTAGGGGAAAATAGAGCTTGTGCTATGTCAAACCTAGAAAAACAATAGAAAGCAAAATAAAATGGGTCATTTATTCATTTTTAATTAACATGTATCTGGTGGGACTTATGCCCTAATGTTTTCTTTTCAAAAAATATTATTACAAAAATACACAAAGGAACTTAAAAGGACTTCAAATGAAAATATGTACCTAAATAAACTTATATGAAAACCCATACTCATCACAGCACCAAACAAATAATAAATATTTTTTGTACAGCACCTAGTACAGCACCCTCTGTCAGGGGCTCTTAGGTGTTGGCTTAGTATTTAAAAGTTTGTTGTTGGGAATTGGCTTATAGGTATATATATATATGCATTAGAATGGATAGCAGGGTTAATTGATTTCTAAGAAGCTTGGGTCTCACACACACTGGAAGCAGACAGACTGTCTAACACCACAAGACCAACGGATACACACATAGCCTAAGAAGGGGGCATGCCATAACACGAGATCACAGCCTTCAAGGCAGACAGGTTGTCTAACACAACAAGGCCAAAAAGAACACATAGTTTGGAAAACAGTCTGGAAAAGAGAGGGAGTATATACCATACTGCCCATAACACAAGATAACAAATGAAAGTGTGGGACCCCAGCTTAACATCTCGGGACAGCTAGTAACTGACATTTAGGAAAAAACTGAACTCCTAAATGCGCACTTTTTTTGATATTTCACCGGACCATGGGGAAAGTCAAGCAAGATAAGGCTCATAGGGGACATGCCTGGACTGACAGCCTCCCCACTGTGGCAGCTGAGTGGGTGCAATACCAATTAGAAAAGCTCAACATTTATAAGTCAGCAGGACCGGATGGACTCCATTCGAGAGTGCTGAAGGAGCTGGCTGAGGTCTTCGCAGAACCCCTGGCAAAGCTCTTTCAGAATTCATTGCACACAGGGGAGATCCCGGAGACTGGAAGAGGGCCAACATTGTGTCCATCTTCAAGAAGGGGAAGAGGGAGGACTCGGGCAACTATAAGCCAATCAGCCTAACCTCCATCCCAGGGAAAATCCTGGAAAAGCTCATTAAAGGATCTATGCGCGATTCGCTCACAGAAGGTAAGATTCTGAATGACAGCCAGCATGGCTTTGTCACGGGTGGGTCTTGTCTTACCAATCTCATCTCCTTCTATGATCAGGTCTCTGCCACCTGGACATGGGAGATGAGGTAGATGTTGTATACCTAGACTTCCAAAAGGTTTTGATCTACTATCCCATGATATCCTTGTGGGGAAACTGGAAGATTTGTGGGCTCAGCTGCTCGACAGTTCAGTGGGTGGAAAACTGGCTACAGAGTAGGACCCAGAGCGTTCTCATGAATGGATCTGTGTCATCTTGTTGTGAAGTGGCCAGCGGTGTCCCTCAGGGGTCTGTGCTTGGACTGGTGCTTTTCAACATCTTTATCAATGATTTGGATGGGGGAGTGAAAAGCTTGCTGGCCAAGTTCACGGACAGCAACAAGTTATGGGGCAGTGTGGTCACGCCAGAAGATAGGTGGCAGATACAGGTGGACCTGTACAGGCTCGAGAGTTGGGCAGACTGGAACAAGATGAAGTTTAACACTTCCAAGTGTAAGGTGCTCCATCTGGGGGCAAACAACCCTCAACAACAATACAGGCTCAGTGGTGACAGCTTGAATTATACCACGGCCAAAAGGGACCTAGGGGTAATGATCAACCATCGCATGAATATGAGCCGTCAGTGAGAGGCGGTGGTCAGCAGGGCAAACAACATGTTGGCATGCATCAACCAATGCATCTTGTGTAAAACTAAGCAAGTAATACTCCCGCTGTACTCAGGCATTGGTGAGACCGAAGTTGGAGTACTGTGTCCAGTTCTGGGAGCAGCACTTCAGCAAGGACATGGAAAAACTTTAAAGGGTCCAGAAAAGAGCCACCCATATGATCAGGGACTTGCAAGGCAAGCCATACGAGGAAAGGCTGAGGGACCTGGGCCTCTTTATCCTAAGAAGGTTGACAGGGGACTTGATAGCAGCTTACCGCTATGTCAGAGGAGTGCATCAGGACCTCGGTGAACAACTCTTCACCTGGGCACCCATGGGGAAGACCAGGACCAATGGATACAAATTCCTGTAAGGCAGCTTCAGACTTAATACCAAGAAAAACTCCTTCACAGTCAGGGGATCCAGACTGTGGAATAAACTCCCTTCAGAGTGGCGCAGTCACCTACACTAGAGGCTTTCAAGAGGAAACTAGACAGTCACCTCAGTGGGGTCA
Organism: Alligator sinensis; assembly: GCF_000455745.1. Taxonomy (NCBI): domain Eukaryota; kingdom Metazoa; phylum Chordata; order Crocodylia; family Alligatoridae; genus Alligator; species Alligator sinensis. The sequence goes on from NW_005842524.1 coordinate 1,122,742, forward strand.
CCTAACCCCACTTGTCTTCCTGCCTAGAGCAAGGGGGCTGGACCCAATGACCTGCAAGGTCCCTTCCAGACCCTAACAATCTATGAATAAGTGATACCAGCTGCAAGGCCCCAGAGCAGCAGGGGGGCCTGATTCCCAGTTTTGGGGAAACAGACCAAAGTCAGAGAAAGCCTAGAAGGCTATGTGGATGTGAGACCACAGAGAAACAACCAACTAGAGACAGCTGCAGATACAGAATCAGTAGGGAAGGAGAATACAAAAGCAGAGACTTGAGAGTAACAAAGGGTCCCTTCTTTTCCTCCCTCCATGTCCCCACCTTTGTCTTGTCCCTCCCCATCCTTCCCCATCCATCTCCCTGAGAAGGGTCCCTATCCCCATCCCCTGGGAAGGGTCTCTGAGACCACCATGGACAGAGGGCATACCAGCAGCCCGTCTCATGCACCCCACTAGTGGGTGCTGTGGGCCTCGGCATCCCACCTCCAGATTGCTGACATGCTTCCATCTGACACCTGAGAGAGAGCCTCAGAGTAAAGACCACGTCCTGGCCAGATGCACTTTGACTCTGATGATAGCCCTAGGATTTGGTAGATACATAGAATTGCTCAATTGTTTGTACTTTTTTTCTGTTATCACTGGGTATCAATACATTTGCCTATTACCAAATGGAAAGGCCGTGGTTGGTCTGAGGGTACTCCCCCCGAACAAGGTATCTGGATCCTATATCCAGAGCCAACATTAGGCACTGCCAGACAAATACAGAACTGGGGATCTGTTCTAGTAGTTATTTTCCAAATGTAAAATTAAAACATTCTTTCTCTAACGGTCTGGATAACACAAGACATGACTCTGCAGGGACAAAAGATACGTTGTCATGTCTTGAACATTCAAGTAGGTATGAATCAATGTTTACTGTTAAGTGCAGAAGGCAAAATTCAAGCTGGAATTTAGTCTATTTTAACAAAATGTTTGCCCTTTGTTTTGGTAGTTTGGGGAGGTGGAAAATTAAACTCCAAAAAATGGAACCAATATGCTAACATATTAGTATAAGACTCATAGTTTATTGTATTCACTGTGGCACTCTCAAAATACAGTTAAGCTAAATGTGTGAAGGGAACAGGTATAACCTAGGCAGGCTCTCAATATTGCTTTCAGTAGGGGAGCACAAGTCTCATGTAATACTTGTCCAGAAAAAGTGCCTATCTTTACTCATATATGGTGCTGGTAATTTCCAAAGAGATGCAGCAATGCTTTGGGAAAGGTACGAGCTCATATTTTCAACCATGAATATCTGAAGTTTGACACCCACATTAATAGCTAGTCCATACTTAATCACCTAACTGGCCTGATTTTCAGGATTGCTGATATCTGCTTAACTTCAGAAATCCACCTTTAATGATAAGGTCAATATCCCAAAGCCTATGTAGAGAAAATTGTGTGCATAGTTATAAATCTAATTTATACTTTCAATCCCAACTGTGTATTGAACAGCAGTAGATAAACAGTCATTTATCCATATACTCACTCTAAGTACATATACAAATACATACATACATACATACGGTACATGCCGCATTTACCTGGATCCAAGATGACCCTGAATTTAAGATGACCTCCCAATAATTAGATTCTATACACAGAAAATGTATACATTTGTTATAATTTCCCATGTGTAAAATCTAATTATTGGAGGATTGTCTTATGCACTATTCCGCCCCCCCGCACTACTGCAGGCAGGGACAGGTGATGAGAGGGGCAGTAATGGGGCAGGCAGTGGGGGACAGGGAGTAAGGGATCACACAGTAAGGGCAGGGCAGGTAATAGGAGGCAGGCATCTTGCCCCCTATTTGCCTCCACTTACCCCCCACCCCGTGCCTGTTCCCCTCAGCTTTGAGTCCCTGCTTTCCCCCTCCGTTCACTTACCTTTGCTCCAACGCTGGCTGGCTCCATGTCCACTGCAGCCTGGGACACAGAGCCCAGCCCCATAGCAGCGGTGCAAAACCAACACCGCCGCTATGGGGCCAGACTGCAGTTGTGCGCCATATTCCAGGCTGCAGAATAGACAAAGCCTTCCAGTGCAGGAGCAAAGGACACCAGGGGAAAGAAAGTGGGCAGAAGCAGCGCAGGAGGGAGATGAGGGAGGGAAGAGGAGGAGAGGGTGAGACAGGGGGTGGCAGGAACCCGAGGCTATTGGGGGTGCAGAGGCATACTCAATTCCAAGACAACAAACTTTTCCCCAGCCCTCACACTAAATAAGGGGGGAAACATCATCTTGGAATCAATGAAAAATGGTATCAGAAAATCACACTTATTCCACACACACAGACTACATTGTCTAAGTTTTTATTTTTAGATTTAAATAAGATTGTGTGAAGGTCCTCTCAGTAGCATTTCTTTATATTCTTGTAGGTTCACTGGCATCCAAAGACATATACTGAGAAACAAGAGGAAAATGGACTTAAACTGTTTCAGGTTTGATCATGGGACTCTAAGAATGCAGATTCTTTACAATCTTAAATGTCAGTGTCTTAATAGAGCACCAGACTAACATCATCCATGCCTCATTCTATTATAACCTTGGAGAATGCAGTAGCTATGGTGACAATACTGGTGTGATGTACCTTTTTTAGTACTGTGTTTTCTGCTGGCAGTATCAACCTCACCATCTGGAGCCCTTCACTGAAGGGTGTGCCTATAATTTATCCTTCCTTTTGAGCAACAGCTCCAAGAGCTCCTCAAGCAGCCAAATTGTCTCTTTCAGGAGGATGCAGAGGAGACTGTATGACCCGCAAAGCACCACTAAAGTGGGTTTGAGGATACAGTCATTCATTTCTGGCAAACTCCACTGATTTCTTTTGGAGTCACCAGGGATGAATTTGCCCACACGATGTCTAAAACATTGTTTATCTCTGGCCAAAGTCACTGAGGTTTAACAAATGCTTAATGTTCAGCTACAAGCCTCTGTTATCTGCCATATCTAGAAACAGGTCTTTCTTTCATGTAATGTATGGTGGTGCATAGAGAATGAAGCCCCATTGAGTTACACAATGGCACTACAGAAATGGAAAGGAAGTGCAATAAGCATGTAGGGAAAATGTCGGAAGGCAAGCAGAAAATACGGGAGGCAAGGATGGATAAT
>NW_005842524.1:1125970-1130057 GCF_000455745.1 Alligator sinensis
TAGGGAAAATGTCGGAAGGATAGCAGAAAATACGGTAGCAAAGGCTGCATATGCTACTTTATAAAGCGGTATTCAGGAGTTTGGCAGAAAAATTACTAAGAGTTTGTATATATTACTATATGATTGAATAAATTAACATTTATCAGCAAAACATTTGTTTAAGATTCTTCTGGAGTTGGATTCAGTTTTGGACAAGAAAGCTCATTAATAAATCACAGTACACTCTATTTATAATATCATGCCACGACAGTTTTGTTCCATCTTCCTCAGTTCATTTCAGTAGGGATCTGCTGTCTGTATATGACTTAACACCAAAATTCCTTTCCCTCGCTCATCTCAAAAGATTTTGGTTCTCCTCCAGAGTTATAATATTTAATAATGTCTTTTCATGAGTCTTTGGATTCATTATATGGGGCCTGTAATATTATCAAGTTTTAAGCTTTAAAAATAATCATTATCCTTATAAAGATTCAAGGTAAAACACAGTAAGGCAAAGCTATGGAGTAAAGGAGTGTTACTGTCTTCAATGATACATATATTTCAGGACCTGTTTGTAAGTCCTGAAGAAGTGGTAGACTCTGGTGATAAGTGGCCAAAGAAAAAAAGAGGATCCCTCCTCCCTTGGTATGAGAACACAGTCAGTCCTTCTGGTTAAAAGCAAACATGCCACCTTGGCTGATCCCACTGCTGTTTGACCTATCTTCTTCATGAAATGCCAGGGAGTTTCAATGTTGGGAATGTGAGCAGGGATTCTTCTACATTACAGAAAAATAGAAGCCATTTGCTCTGGTAGTGATTTCAGTGAAATGAGGATATATGTGATTCAGAGCCACTTAGCAAGTATCATTAAGCCTGGCAGCACTCCATCACTGGCACAGCCCAAGTATTCAGAACTTTGCTGTGGTGGTGCTGAAACATTTGAGCCTCAGCAGGTGTCACAGAGGAAAGAGAGCAAATAAGGAGAGACTTACAAGAAGGAACCGGGATAGTGGAAAATTAAAACAGAGAAATGAGCTAGAATCTGTATAACTCCTCCCAAACTGCAGGAACATTTAGATTTGCAACTCAAGTCTCTCTCTCAAAAAGTTATGCTATACATCTAAGTATTTAGTTCTCTGTGTATGCAATCTTAGATTTCTATAGCTAGGTCTATGAATCCTGGGTACTCTACGCACTTGTAATATGTCTAAGTGGGTATCCTGCAAAAATCATAGCATATTTGAAACTCCCAAACAAAGGGAGAGGAGGGAAAAGGGCTGAAAATCACTTAAAAAAAAAAGAAAAAGAAGAAGGGACATACACACAGGGCATCTGAAGCAAGACAGCAGAGACAGCATTAGGAAAAAAGAATGGAACCCTTATAATGCATTTAATACTCACAGTCGTGGTGGTGGTGATCTCCTCTGTTACAACCTTCAGAGTATCGACCACTGAGATGTATCCCAGACGCCTTGCAATCGCTAAGGCAGTGTTACCATTCTGAAGAGAGAGAGAGAGAGAGAGAGAGAGAGAGAGAGAGAAATGAGAGGGAGGATTGTGATGTGATCCAATGAGATCACTCCCAGCACCGTATGAGCCAGCATTTCCATCCAAAACAAGGAACAGCTTAGGAAAATCACTGCTTTTTACCGTTACATCTGAGTCTGTCTTCGTAACTTCTTTAAGACTATAGTCCTGATTGCCATGGTAACACAACACACTTACATCTGCATGCTACTCCTAATAGAAATGTGCTGCTGCTTTAACCCTACAGTTGTCGAACTCCACTACACATGATGCACTACAATTGCAGTTTTGTTCCTGCTCTATTTTGCAAAAGCTCTTTTACTTTGGAGAGCCCTCTAAAAAGTATTAAGAAGTTTTACAGTGTAACTCCTGATGGAAACAATTCACATCAGCCGTAGGTACACTGATCCCTTAGGGAAGAAAGCATTCTGCTTCCCTTCCACATCCCCCCCGATCCCCCTACAGCAAAATTATTTATATATGACATTGTAAAAGCTCATGGTATAACATAGAACAAAATAAAATTAAAGTAGATCTTAGGGCATGGGGTGAATTTTTACATTTGAATGCACTTGTTTAAATTTTAAACAGCTACATCCCATATATAAATGTGTCACTACTTACCTAAGTGTTGTAGCAATCATTAGAAACTAACTAGCCCTATTTATGTCAAAGGAAAAAAATAAGTAATTAATCCAACAGTACCATGGGAGGTGGATAGGCAATAATTTATTTATTTATACAGGTTGGATTGTCACACCCTCACTTCCACTAAAAAGTACTCTATATCAGGGGCATCAAAATTAAGGTTCATGGACTGAATTCAGCCCAACGTGCTCCTTGAGAGGTCACAGTACTCCTTGAGGTGGGAGAGAAGTACAGATGGGGCTCATCACTGCATTCCTGGGTATGGAGGACACATACTGGGGATGCATGTCCATGGTTAGGAGATGTGCAGCAATAGCCCCCAGGCCACTACTGCTCCCACTTGCCCACTGAGTCCAGATCCAGCCTGCAAGGTACCATACAGCCCAGAACTATCCAGCAGGTGTGGTCAAACTTGACACCCCTCCTCTGCGCCATCAGTTATCCCATTGATATTGGTTGTATTGCATTTCAAATAAAGCATGGTCACTTTAAGTAACAATATTAAAATATGGCCAAATTCACTCATTTCAGAGTGCCCATCACCATAGCATAAAGCTAGCACAACGATTCACTTTTTGTTAGGAGCTGAATTTTCTGAAAGATTTTGGACACAAGCGACGAAAAGTCTGAGAGTGTGTCATTGAAGTTAGCCAATGTCATCAGTGCCCACGTCAAACTAGCCTAAGTGCAAGTGGCTAAACTGCATAGCCATACTTGAGCTTCTGCATCCTCACTGGTGTTATATTCCCCAGCAGGTGGTGCCCAGACTGCCAGAGGCATATCCCATGGTTCTTTGCGTAGCAGTAAACTGAGCTATTCTATGCATTCTTCTGTCCTGGGCACATGGGAAGAATGATAGGAAAGCACTTGAGCATGCTTAGCACTCAAGTGAATTATCCTATGTCCTCACTGCAAAGTGGGCATATTTCAGATGGGGGTATTGTATTGCTGCAGCAGTAGCATGAGTTACCAATACTCAAATGAACTCCTCTTGAATTAGCTTAGTTTGAATGACAACAGTCACACTGCAAAATACCATTTGTATGGCTGAGTGTCTGACTGTAAGCCCAGAGCAGCTGCATCCCTTCTGCTTTACTGGCTTGAGCAACACCAGCACTCAAACTTCAACCCATATTCCATACACAGCCAAACTGCAGTTATCACTTAGAAACTCTTCTTCCCCAATCCCGTGGTCAGCTTAAAGCACAAACTCTTTCTCCACTGGAAAGAGCTTTACACTTGACCAGGGCTCACTTGAGAACAGAGCTCCCAGAGAGCAGAGGAAAGGAAAATATATTCCCCAATATGGCAACCAGCTATAAGAGAAGCACATTCACCAAAGCAAAATGTTTTTCCTCCAGTGAGAAAAGGAGTCAGATGAAACAAGCTTCAGGTAGTGCACCAGACTTACTGTGGTAATGGCATTGGGTTTGGCCCCATGCTGGAGAAGAACATTGATGATATGAGTGTGGCCTTGCTGAGCAGCTTGGTGCAAAGGAGTGTAGCCATTCTGTTATTGGTGACAATTATTTTTGAGGAGAGAAAAAAAATAGACAGTTATCAGAATATTTCTCATTATGCCTTCAAGACCTTTCATGCCAGCAATTCAGGAACAGATATAACCATACTCATAGGGTGTGTGTAGACGAAACAGGGACCCTAAATTAAAGCGGTGGGTTTTAAAAAACACCACTTTAGTTTAGGCTGATTAAACCCCCGTGTCATGCAAACACCCTGCTGACTGATCTGCCTCTCTGGCGGGACAGGGAGGGGAGGGCAAGCTGCCAGCAGGTGGAGCAGTCCCTGAGCTGTTGCGGGGGGGTGTGCCCCCCCCCATTCCCCCACCCCAAGCAGCACCCACCCGCAGGCACCCAGCTTGGGTGGTCCTGGGGAGCACCGCACCTGTGGAGGGAAGCACCAGGCCCCCGCACAG
>NW_005842525.1:0-3860 GCF_000455745.1 Alligator sinensis
CTCAGCTGGAGCAGACAGCTTGGGCTAAGGCCAGTCTGCCCACCCTGCAAGGGTGGGGAGGGTTTTGCAGGGGAGGTGCAAAGCACCCTGGGATGCTGGGGGACTGTGAATTAACTTGAATCTGGAGGGGATCTGATACACAAGTTCAATAAACAGATTTAACCTAAATTAGTTAAGTCTGATATTACTACATCCATCCAGGCTTATTTTAAACTTGTTTCAGACATTTCAAAAGCAGTTTATGTGCACTGAACTTCTGTTATGTTACAGATTTGAACTAGTTTTCAATCATGTATACTGTTTTGTGTGTGATTTCTCTCCCTAGCCTTGGTTTTTGTCCTGGTGTGTATCTATTGCTAGCATTATTGTTATGGCAGACAAGGCATAAAGTCCTGCCTGTTTATAGTCATTAAAAATCTAAGGGATTCAGAAAATTCCATGAGTCCTGGCCAAATTTCTGTTGAGGCAACTAGTCTGCTGGTCTAAAATTCCTCCTGTAGTTTAATTAGGTCTGGGAAATAAGTGGATTTTATATGAAAGCATCGTTTGGCTTTGCTGACTGTACATTGATAAAACAGCTTCTGAGTTCCACTCCAAAGGTGCCTGCATTTCAGTGGTGGTCATCTGACATGAATCATGAATCAATTTATCTTTCTGGATAAAAGGTGCTTTATCTAGGTAAGGTATATATTTTTAGTATCTTAAATGGTAACCCATGAAAATAGAACTGTTTGCTCTTATTTGAGAGTTATCAAATTATCTAATTTCTTGCAATATAGGAATTCAGATGGAATTGACTAACAGCTCAACTGTTGCATATCTTTTTTTAAGGATCAGATTTCCTTTACTGAATGTAAAGAGAAATTTTTTAGCGTTCATGCTCAACTCATTCTCATATGCTCTTTTCTTGTTATATCTGCTTACCCATCCCCCCTGAATAATCTTTTTCTTTCATTTTCATTTTATAAAGAAGTCTAAATTTCAGAGGTCTGAGGATTGGTGGAAGCTAACAGAGCGGATATTCTAGATATCTCGCATACAGATCAGAGGTTTAGTTCATGCCCTCATAATAGATTGAGCATGAATAGTGTTTGCCTTCTGTAATTCCCTTGGTCTATAGCCTATTTATCACTTTTCTTCACATAACCTTGAAGGTTCTCAAGCAGAGGAAAAAGAAATAAAATATATTTCATGATACAAAAATGCTTGAGGTGGCCCAGAGGTAGCACCTTCTACATGGCACTCACTGTAAGAGGTAATGCTCTGATTTCAGGACCTTGGCTCTAAATATTTCAAATCTCCAGGTGCAGCCTTTAATAAAGGCACATTATTAATTAGGGTGATTTGGATATTTCATGAATGCTATTTTAATGAATCTGTTTGGAGATGGTCACATATGTCTTATATTTATTTACCAAACGTACTTATGTAAGTGGATAGCATTGTTATGAATGTTCAAGGTGACATGTTTCTGTAACATGCTGAGTATCTCTAAGAGGTGTTGAATAACCTTAATCTGCACTGAAAAAAGGAAGATGCTCAGCCTTTTTTAGGATCAGACCCAGAAAATGAATTCTAAGTTGAATGTGTAAATTTTAGAGCTCTTTAGAGAGATCATTTTACTCCTCCACAGAAAAGTTTGCCTTTTCTAGGAAAAAGAGACAACTTCTGGTTTATCAACTAAAAAAAATTGGTTTTCCACAAAATCAGACACTTTCAATGGGATTTTTTTGTTGAAAAATTCAGTTTCACATAAGAAAGACTTACGTGAACAATAGGCATTCTTAATACAAGCAAATGCAGTCTTATATGTAGAATCAAAGACTATAGATAACACTTAAAATGTGGGGGAAAAAGAACAACATAAGAAATGGCTTCTAGCCTTGTGTCTCGTCTCCCACAGTGGCAAAGGGTAAAAGATAAAGGGAAGATATAAGCAGGGTATATCCAGACTGATGCATTCCCTGCCCCTCTCCCCTACAGCTTCCAGTACTAAAGGAGAAGGGAGAGTCTTCCCTGGAATGTTATGACAAAGAAAAATAATCAGTAACCAATCACCAAGAGCTCCAAAAGCAATGCTGTAGCTAAAGGGGCCAGTGTGACCCTTGGAGATATAAAACACGGAATGGGAAAAAGAGATAAGGAATCTCTAAATCTGTGAAATGGAATTTATCGTTATAATATAGTACTAGTCAGACCATTCCTGGATTACTTCGTCTTCTGAAATGGTAGAAAAATTGTCTGAAATTTGGAAAACATGCTTCATATTGAGAGACTCAAGAAACACCATTTACTAAGCTTATTAGAGTTAAGGTTAAAAAATGACTTGCTCACAGTCACTGGGATCCCTGAAGAGATTTTTGATCGTACAGGTTTCCCTCGATTTTATGCGGTACATGCGTATCAGGAAAAGTGTGCATAAATCAAAACCGCATAAAGGGAACCCAGTTTATGAAGTAACAAATAGGGATACATTTCCGTGGCAGAGAGGGAGGGAGGGAGTAAGGCTGGGACTAGGTAAGAGGTGGGGGGAGGGATACAGTGCAGCCTGTCGGCCGCTCCTGGGTCTGCAGAAGGGAGCAAAGCAGAGGAAACTGTGAGTGGGTACAGGGCGCCATGGCTCTTGCCATGTGCAACCCAGGAAGACTCTGGGCTGGGGGGCTATGCTGGTCTCTTCCCAGGGGTACGTGCCCCTGGATCTCTGTGCAGAAGAAGGGCAGGCTGCTGCTGCAGACTGAGGCCGGTGGCGGCACTGGGCTCTTCTCAGCACTCAGTGGTGGCACTGGAAGGGCAGGTTGGGGGAGGCTACAGTTAATTTTGGGGAACCTACATAAATCAAGGGAAACCTATAGATAGTTCCTGAGAAAAAGGCATAAAAGATCCAAAGGTTGAAAGCTTATGCTAGACCGGAGCAGGCAATTATTTCAGGTGGAGGTCTGCTTAACAAGTTTTGGTGAGCTGTCAAGGGCCGCACGGGGAGTTCCGCCCCTTCATAGTTTCATGGTAGTTTCATAGTTCGTAGATTTCATAGACATTAGGGCTGGAAGGGACCTTGGAAGATCATCGAGTCCAGCCCCCTGCCCAAAGGGCAGGAAGTCAGCTGGGGTTGTAGGATCCCAGCAAGATAAGCATCCAGTTTGCTCTTGAAGGTGTTCAATGTAGGCGCTTGAACCACCTCCGGTGGCAGGTGGTTCCAGACCTTGGGGGCTCGGACAGTAAGGAAATTCTTCCTTATGTCCAGCCTGAAATGGTCCTGTAGTAGTTTGTGACCATTCGACCTAGTCATCACCCCTTGGGGCGCTCTGGTGAACAAACGTTCCCCCAGATGCTGGTGGTCACCCCTGATAAACTTGTAGGTGGCCATCAGATCACCCCTGAGCCTGCGCTTTTCCAGGCTAAAGAGCCCCATGGCTCTCAGCCTGTCATCGTAGGGTCTGCTTCCCTGACCTCTGATCATGCGCGTGGCTCTTCTCTGGACTCTCTCAAGCTTCTCCACATCCTTTTTGAATTGCGGAGCCTAAAACTGGATGCAGTACTCCAGCCGCGGCCTCACCAAGGCTGAGTACAACGGGAGAATGACGTCCCAGGATTTGCGTGAGAAGCATCTATGGATGCAAGCCAGCGTTTTGGTCGCTTTACTAGCTGCAGCGTCGCATTGCAGGCTCATGTTCATCTTGTGGTCAATGATGACCCCCAAGTCTCTTTCTTGCATAGCGCTAGCCAACATAGCACTGCCGAGCCTATAAGGATGCTGCGGGTTTTTCTTCCCAAATTGGAGAACCTTGCATTTATCGGCGTTGAACACCATCAGATTCTCGTCCGCCCACTTGCTGAGCCTGTCCAGGTCAGCCTGGATAACC
>NW_005842525.1:4306-18895 GCF_000455745.1 Alligator sinensis
TTTTGAACTAAAAATGTTTCATATACCCCCGCTGTAACCTGTCCAGATCTAATTGCAGCCTGTCCCTCTCCGCTAGCATGCTCACTTCTCCCCACATCTTAGTGTCATCCGTGAATTTGAACAAAGTGCTTTTCACCCCCTCATCCAAGTCGCTGATGAAGATGTTGAACAGTGCGGGCCCGAGGACTGAGCCCTGGGGAACCCCACTGCCCATGTCCCTCCAGGTCGAAAAAGATCTGTCCACCACCACTCTCTTGGTGCGGCCCTCCAGCCAGTTTGCGACCCATCTGACCATGTAGGCATCGACACCACAGTTGCCTAACTTTTTAATGAGAATGGGTTGAGAGAGAGTGTCGAAGGCCTTCCTAAAGTCCAGAAAGACTACATCCACCGCGACACCTGCATCCAAGGATTTTGTGACCTGGTTGTAGAAGGCCACCAGGTTGGTCTGACAGGACCTGCCTCTAATGAACCCATGTTGATTGCCCCTAAGCATAATCTCCCCTGCTGGTCCCTTGCAGATATGCACCTGAATAATTTTCTCAAAGAGCTTCCCCAGGACCGAGGTAAGACTAACTGGCCTATAGTTTCCTGGGTCCTCCTTCCTCCCTTTTTTGAAAATGGGGACCACATTGGCCCTTTTCCAGTCCTCTGGCACCTTGCCAGAGCACCATGAGTGCTCGTAAAGTTGTGTTAGGGGTCCCACAATGACCTCTGCTAATTCCCTCAGCACTTTGGGGTGGAGATCGTCAGGACCTGCTGATTTGAACACATCTAGTCCCACTAGAAGTTCCCTGACTAGGTCCTCACTGACCCTGGGCCTGGCTGTACCTACCCTGGGGCTGTTGGGGATCCCATTGAGGGGAATGACCTGGTCCCTGCTCAGAAAAATGGAGGCAAAGACTGTTTCGTCTTGACAGTTGCCCCGTCCCCGTGTCACCATCTTGGGACTGGAAGTTCCACCCCCTAACCCTTGACTTTTGCCACCAGAAGTCCTTCCCCTTGCCCCCTGGAAATACTCCTTTTTGGAGAGGGGGTTTCCATCCTAGAACCAGAAAAAAACATGCACTGGAAGTCAAACATCTACTACAAGATTTTAATTTTATTACAGAAAATATTTTTGTCATGATTTCTATTTGCATAGTGTATATAGAGGTGATTGCATAATAACTCAAAAATAAATTCTCAGTTTTGGATATCATGTGTGAGGTGTGCATGAACGATGCATGCGCCTGGAGGCTGGGTGGGGGCGTGGTGGTAGGGGTGTGGCGGCGGCGAGCGGGGAGCGCCTGCAGGTGGCCATGGCAATGTCAGCGGTGACGGGGTGGGGTGGCAAGCACCAACCGGCAGTTGGTGACTACCCACAGACACCGCTGGCCATGTCAGCAACAGCCAGCAGTGATTGGTGACTGCCTGTAGATGCTGCTGGCAGTGTCAGCGGCGAGGGAGCTGGGGGTGGCGAGTGGCGACCACCCGTAGGCACTGTTGGCAGCGCTTCTCTCAGTGGGTGCACGTGCACCTGCGTGCACCCTCTACGTGTCACCAATGGGCGTGTGTGTATGGTAGGGTGTGGGGGGGCTATGGGTGGGGAGTGTGTGTGTCAGGGGTGGGTGTGTGTGTGGTAGGATGTGGGGAGTTGTGAGGGGGTGTGGCTGTATGGGGGAGTCATAGGGTATGTTGGGGGTTGTGTATATGTGAGGGGCTGTGGGGGCAGGGTGTGGGTGTCAGGGATGGGGGGGGTACTCCTCCACACTCCCCCCATGGCACAGCAGTAGGTGGGGTGCTCAGGGCTCAGGTGCCCGGTGGGGCATGACTCTGGCCAGTACTGTACATTGCAGCAAAGGGCTCAGCCTCTACCCAGCTACCTGTATTTCCCTCACTCCCTGCCACTCACGCACAGCCCCTACAGTTACACAGCAGGGAGAGAAGTGCCATGTCCAGGAGCCAGAATCCTTCCTTGCTGGGACTGCGCAGCACCGGAGAGAAGCCTCAAGTGCTGGAGCCGACTGCCTTCCCTGTCCCATAGGGGAAGGTGCCCGGGGCTTCCCTCCTCTGCAGTGCAGTCCCTGGGGGGAAGGCAGCAGGCTCCAGCACCTGAAGCCTCTTTCCAGTGCTGTGCAGCCCCGGCAGGGAAGGCACCTGACTCCAGCATGTGGGGCTTCCCTCCCTGCTGTGCGAGTGTAGGGGCTGTGCACGAATGGCAGGGAGCATGGGCGATACAGGTGACCTAGCGGAGGCTGTGCCTCTTGCTGCGATGTACAGCATTGGCCAGAGCCATGCCCCACTGGGCGCCTGAGCCCAGAGCACCCCACCTGCTGCTGCTACCACTATCTGCTGGGGCTGCACACCATGGGGGGAGTGTGTGGGGGTTCCCACAGCCCCCACTCTCTCCCTCACACCCACATGCTGCCCACCACAGCTTTGCACTGCCACCTGCCACAAGCTCCAGCCCCACACTCTGTGCTCCCTGTCCCTGCTGCTTCCCTCCCTGCTTCCCAGAACCAGGAGGAGACCAGGAAAGTGGAACAGGTCCCTGGGGGCTGCAGCAGTGGCAGCAGCAGCCCTGCACAGAAGCTGCATGCTAGCTAGCTAGGCCCTCTTCCCCCACAAGAGTGGGAGCCAGATAATAGGGTACATTTTTGGGGCTGTGTGTATGTGTGGGTGCTTTGCTTCCACACTCATGGGTGGAAGGGCTAGACAGGGCACAATTTGTTGGGGGGCCCCATGGGTCAGATGAAAGTGCTTGGCAGGCCAGATGTGGCCCATGGGAGGCCACATTTTGCCCACCCCTGTGCTAAACAAATTCACATAAGAAACAAGGCCTAAAGTTTTAAGTGAAGGAGGGGTTCTCCTTCCCTGCCTGCTCCCCTGGGACAACACTGGCAGCACTGAAAGTACATCCGGGGAGAGGGGTAGGAGGGGGCAAGCAGTGATCTGAGGTGTTGGGGGGGATTGGGGGATTACATGCTCTGTTTTTAGAGGGATGAGGGGGGCAATGGGTTGATCAGGGCTTGTTGGGGACAGGGATGGGGTGGGGGTAGGGGGGCGGTGACTCAATTGGGGAGTCTGGGGCAGTGGGTTCTATCTAGGTCAGCAGGGGGAGCAGGTGGGTGTTGTAGATACTAATGTGTACTCTAGAGTGGCCACACATTAGTGTAACATGAGCTAATATTAGCATAACATTAGTGTAACATAGTTAACACAGATCAGAGGTAAAGCTGTCCCTGAAGTGGAGTAACTTTAAGCCACCTATAGGGTACTTAAAATTAGTTTCACATGTTAATGGGTGGATTATCCAGGGTTAAGAGCTCCGGGGGCCACCTAAAATTAACATGTAACAAGGCCCACAGGTAAATTAAGCCCTGCCCAGAATCTGGGATGGGTGGGAGAGCTTCTTTTGTTTGGGCTAGAAGCATTTTAGTTATGAATGCTTCTGCAAAATATTTTGATTTTGACAAATGGTTATTTTTCCAATGTAAACCTGTTTCATTAGAAAAGTAGTAACCATTTCTAATATTAAAATTATCTGTGAGGTGGTAGAGCATTGTGAATTTATTTATGAAAAAGGTTAAACAAATAAAAAAGAAAAACAGAACAATTAAGTCCTACAATTTGAAATCTGGCTTCTAGTTTGAGATATAGACCCTAGATATCTTGCCTACTTCTACAGACAAGCCAGGCTTTCTCTTCATCAAATATTTTTTTTTTTTTTGTTTCATCTGTAAAATTGAATGGCACAGTCCTTAGTTGGTATAAACCAACATAACCCATAACCACAACTTTAATGTCAAATTGTTCCAGTATTTTTCAATTAGTATTTATTTTGCTATCTTAAATATCTCTGTCAGTTTCTAAATGATCTTTATATGTGATTGCCTACTTATTTGAATAATTAGTTACATAAACATAAATCAATCTTTTTATATGAAAATCAAACTATAGAGCAACCCAGAATCATTTCTATTTAAGATTCCAAAACTGTAACTATTGTAATGCATATTAGTGAACATACATCTCTTAATATTCTGGAGAAATGCATGGGCACAGATCACAAAACTGCATGTGGGATTGGTGATTAGATGGGTAACAAAGAAACAGAATATTATCCACAGGCCAGGGATAATATAGGCAAAGATACAAAAAAAAGTTCACTAATGCATGCCTTCAGATTTTAGCTTACATTCTGAAATGGGAATATAACTTGACATATAAATAGCTTTGTTATCTTTCAGAAACATTTATTTTTAACTCATGATTTGTTAGTGTTCATTGCGTGAATCTGGAGCAACTACTGTAGTAAGGGTTATAAAACCCATCTCTGCTCAGAGAACACAACTTTAAAAAAATAAGTATCCTTTCCACCACCAAGATAGATTTTCTTAGTAAGACAACTATTTGCCATTCCTTTGCCCAGCCGCTGTTTTCTGCCTCTGTGGTATCTGTTATTGAAGCATCCCATTTGCAGCCATAAAAGTTGGTTAGCAGTTCAACCTTCTGGATTTGCTTAGTATTGCTCAATAGCAGGACCATGTTAAAAATTGCCTTGGCCACAGACTAATAGCTGCAACCTGAATCTTGTCTGCATAGGAGATGTGGAGTAGGAATAAAGGAAGAAAAGTTTGAAGTACAAAAATTCACTGAGGGAATAGGAATGATATGATTCTGAAGTCTTTTGCTGAAAATAAAGCATATTACCTTTGTATACAAGAAGTATGTATATCACCTAGTATGAGTATAGTTCTGCTGATTGCTGTATGGGATGTGGAGCTGCCAGTGTTTGTGATTGTTTCTAGCTAATAAACAAAGGGCACATTGACATGAGATGCTGACTGTGCAGCAGGGGTGTGCAAAACAGGCCGTATTCGATTCAGATTCGGATGCAGCCCAATTCATTGATTCAGATCACTGTCCCGATTCAATGCTGATTCAGAGAATCAGCGATTTGGCCATAGACACAGCTTTAAATACTTTTTCTACATACCGTGAGGTACCAGGTGCAGCTTGTGAACACTGTGATGGTGGGGCAGATGGAGCATCCCATAGGAGCTCAGGGGGCCCCCCACATGCTTGGCAGTGAACCCGGAAGTGTATTAGAAGTGCTTCCAGTCCACTTCCGGGTCTGCCGCTGAGTGCACAGGGGGCCCCCTTGTGCCCAGGAGGCACCAGTAGTCACGCAGGGGGGCCCCCTGTGCGCTCCCCGGCAGACCTGGAAGTGGACCAGAAGTGCTTCTGGTCTACTTCCTGGTCTGCTGCTGAGCACGCTGGGGACCCCCCCCCCCATGCTCCTGTGGGATGCTCCATCCACCCCACCGTCTTAGCATTCACAAGCTGCCTGGTACCTGGAGATATGTAGAAAAAACATGTCCAAATCGTCGAATCTTTCCGAATCTCTTCGAATCAATTAGGAGGGTTCCGATTTGATTCGGAGGGATTAAAAGGTCTCTTGATTCAATTCGGATTTGGAGATTCGACCACCAAATCAGGCCAAATCTCTGCCAAATTGAATTGGGGATTGAAGCTTTGCACAGCCCTATTGTGCAGTGTCCAAATATTACTATGCAGTAGCACATCACGCACTAACAGTGCTAATATGCTACTGCACAGTAGTATTAGGCTACTGCGTAGTAGTGTCACTTAAAAGATATTTGCCAGCGCTACAAGTACTAAATAAATGCACAGTAACCACTGCATAGTAGCGTCTCGTAGACGCATAGACGTGGCTAAAGAGATTATAAACTATAAGGGTATTGACAGGCATGGCTAATGTGTTCTTTACCTCAAGTGGGAGAGCCCTGTGGTTTTTAGCACCAAAG
The DNA here is from genome assembly GCF_000455745.1 of Alligator sinensis. NCBI lineage: Eukaryota > Metazoa > Chordata > Crocodylia > Alligatoridae > Alligator > Alligator sinensis. Next base: position 10,120 of record NW_005842525.1, read on the forward strand.
GGTGAGTATTCACGTACTAAGTCGACTTAAAGTAAAGTAACTTAACTAAGTTGACTTAACCCACATCAGAGCATGCACACGTACAGTTCCTGACATGCTGATAGCTCTCTTGTGAGCTAAGTCAACTTAACTAATGTGACTTGTGCCACATATAGGTTGTCTCTGGTCCATGCATACACTCCATGTGTACACTTACATGTGTAAGTCAGCTTAACTGTGAGAAAGTTTATAAGTGTATATGCACCCATAAATGCCAAATTCTACAATGCCAAAGACAGGACATTTGCAGTCTATCTTTTGGTAGTGTCTATACAAGAGATGGCTAAATTATTTGTTGAGACATTTAAAAAAAAACAAAAATATTTTTTCAGTTGACATGCAAAATGTTACTAAAAAAATTTTTCATTTCTAACGAAATTTTGTCCTTCAAATGAAAAATTGAAAATCTTTCAGTAAATATTTTTAGTTTTCATTAACTTTGGAGTTATTTCAGACTTAGAGTGTCATCCTAACACTGAAAAATTTCAGAGGAAACAGTATGAAAAATATGAACCATGAATGCATGTGAACCATTGTTGGTATGTAAGGTACAGTTTGTTTCTTCACTGATGACTGCTTGTATCTATCTATCTATCCACTCTATATTACTAAGAAATAATGCTACACGTTGAAATTAACTAATAATAATTCATGCAATAAATGCCAAAGCAGTTAATAGTGATTAACCACTTGTATTAAATGTCACTATATTTGAGTTAGAAAATAATCTCTGGCATCTATTTTGCTTGAGAAGACTCACCATGCCCACAGAAACATTTCTAGTGAATACTCAAAGTTTAGCAATTAGCATAGGTCAGAAGGCCAGGAACAGAACAGACAGCACTAGCAGTTAAGGTTTTTTGTTTATGGTTTTCACTGAAGACATGTGCTTCCTCAATCTGTTTCTTTCTTGAAATCAAGATTAGAATCAACATACAAAAGATCATTCCTAGCTCCTGGAGTAAGAAAACAGAGTAGAAAAACTTTTTTTCACATTTGGGTACTAAAAGGTAAAACTAAGGTTAAATTTTTGTAATTTTCCTTGTTCTTTTTGAAGATCTGTGGTATTAAAAGGGGTTCTACTTATTAACAAGTTGCTTTTCAACTGTCAGTTTTGAAAAAGCCTGCAGCATTGATGGAGGCTCTCTTACCTGGTTTTCTCTTTAAGTATACATATATACATACAAATACCATAGAGGAAAAACAGAGGCAATAGAAGGCAGTTTCTGATATTTCAGATGATATAAAATATGTTAAAGCTTTACTAGTGCAGTTGAAAAGGAGGTGAAGATATAAACATTCCCCAGGGGCAGTATGTCACTGATTTATTTTTACGTCTCTAAAAATCAAATTGAAATTGTTCCCATTTGGTTTTTTGCAGGCCCTGTCATTGTATGAGCCCCATAACCTCTCACGGGACTGAAGGAAAAAGAACGGTAAGGTCACTGCTGCATATAGCAGCTCAATGCATCTAACCATAAAACTATTGAAATTCTGTTCTCTTTTTCCAGCATGACTGTGGAGTGGAGGAAGGACATAAACACACAGTTGCTAAACTTGTAATAAGATTCAGTAGTTCTGATCAACGTAAATTATTTATCACTTGCTGCCCATTTTATAGGCTTGATGGTATTTAGAATTATATTACCCAGCATCATAATGCTGCTTTCACTACACTTGCCAGTACAGAATACTAGTTGCCGAAGAGAAAAAAGAAGAAAGCACAGCACCTGACTGACAGGATACTGAACAGATGGACAGATGAACTGATTGCATAATTTAATCTTGGTCACTTACTGCATAGTGGCCTTTATGAAGAAAGAAACGCATTAGTTTTTTTCTCAAGGATGTAAGCAAAGTGACATTAATCTGACATGATTGAGATATCAGTTTGATTGGTTAGCAGGGATGAAGCAACTTTAACCAAAAGGGCAGTGCAGCTTGAGATATGTTGGTTGTTAGTCTTCAGTTACAACCTGATGTAGAAGCCCTGAAGTGGTGCAAATCAGACACTACCCATTAAGTGGTCTTCAGGGAGGCAGGGAGAGAAATATGAGTGAATGCTAGTGGCCTAGAGATCAGTGTAGGTGTCCTGTTGCAGATACTATCTAAAACACCTTCACTTCTGACTCTTGCTGCATGATGACTGTGTCCCCAGAGGTGTGCAGTATTTTGCTGGGGTCAATTTCAAAGATACTTTGAGATTAGGAAATGCCATTTTGCTTAATATCTCAGCATGTTTGACATCCTCAGTACAGTATGAACAAATATTTATGAACAGGTTATCTGGGCATAAGTAGTGGTGCAATCTAGCTTTGAAAGTGTTTGTGACCTCTGAGACATCTAGTCTCCTAAAATGTAGGGTTTTACTTCAATTTTGCCTTTATGCTAGCACAAGTTCCCTAGGGGTATCCATTCTGGCAGTCTTTCTAAATCCACCCCCTTACACACACACACACTTGTGCCATCCTAATTATGCTACTGCTGTGATAGATCATTTTAATAATTGCATGTATCAGAGACTCTTTGTAGTGAAAATGTAGTCCAGGAGTGGTGCTGGAGAGTAAAATCAATGAAGTTCCTTTCTACCACATTATTCTGTCAGCAAAAGATTTGTTCCACATGGTGACTATGGGTTGAAATAGGATGTGGGCCCTCCAGTACAGCATTTGAGCCAATTCACTTGTGGTTGGATGGAGCTGAACTGCCAGGGATTCTTTCTACTCATACCCATGGAGTTCTACTCTCCATTCTGGGAGCCCGTAATACAAGGGAGTACAGAAAAGGCCCGACAGTCTAGCATAGCCAGTTTCTGCAGTCAACAGAACACAAGGAGCAATGTGGCAAATGTATTCAGCCACTTTCAACTCCCCCAAGTGACCCATTTACAGCTGGGTCAACTGGAAAGACTTTTGGTATAAATCTAATTAAGGCTCAAACTCACATCTCTGGAACTGTAGCAGATGCCTTCACTGCTCTGGCATGGCACCCCTTGGGAGAGGAGGGGACCAAGCAAAAGTTAATTGTGCCAGGACTGCATATGGGGTTTTTTTGATAAATGAATTTCAGTTTGCTGCAGGAGTTGATCTGCAGCTCCATTGCCAAGCCCAAGCCTTCAGTGGTCATGCATTGGGCTCCCCATAATGTGAGATTTGCAAAAAAATATTAAATCGTTGGTTCTCTTAATTTGCCTGCTGGTTTGAGCCATTAGGGGACCCCAGATTATGCTTGCCAACTTTTACCTAACCATCCATGAGGACTTAAAACTTGTTTTGATAAAAGGTGAGAGTGCCATTATTACCTGACCTTCAGGAGCTGAAGCACTAACAAACAGCAACAAAATGTTGTGGGGCTTATGATATTTCAGAAGGAATGCTGAGCATTAGGTACAGGATGCACTTTTCAAAGGCTCCTGGACCTCCTACAAACTGCCTTTACCAACTGGGACCTGCCCCATTATAACTGCAATTCTCCCTCTTTAAGGTTCCATCCTGCACCAGTCATGACCAAAACCATCAAGATACTCTCTCTCCCAGGTGCTCCACATGTATAATGCTGGGGGTTGGGATGGTCTGTTCTTTAAGCAGGAGTGCCTGGGAGCTGCTGGAGCAGTGTAGCCTTGTATTGGCTTCACCACTCTCAAAAGCTGGGGTAAGAGGCATGTCTGCAGTAGCAAAATGAACACTGTTGACCACAGAGCCTGGCTCTTCCATCTTCTCTGGAAGGGTAAATAGATGCTAGGGTGTAGGTAATGGAACAACTCTTCCTCAGCGCACTGAATCGCTTGGTCCTTTGCCAAGTAGATGTTAAGGGTTATAACACTGGAATGAGTATGTTTTATTAATTAATTTACTTACTTATTTGATTTATATGCCACTCTCCCCCCAAATAAGGCTCAGGGTCTCTTATAAGAACAGCAAGATATGTCCTAAAAGTAGATTAAATATTTAAAAAAAATAGTAAATGATAAAAGAGTTCCTCAAACAATGCCTCAGCATTTAATCCTACCTGCTAAAATGCTGTCCAAATGAGAAGGTCTTACACTGCTTCTGAATGATGTTCAGGCTCAGCCTTTGACAGGCTTCAAAAGGAAGGAAGCACCAAAGCTGAGGAACAACTTCCATAGATTTCATAGACATTTGGGCTGGAAGGGACCCTGGAGGATCATCGAGTCCAGCCCCCTGCCCCAGGGGCAGGAAGTCAGCAGGGATCATAGGATCCCAGCAAGATAAACATCCAAATGTGTCTTGAAGGCATTCAAAGTGGGTGCTTGAAACGCCTCCGGCGGCAGTGTATTCCAAACCTTGGGGGCTCGGACAGTGAACAAGTTTTTTCTTATGTCCAGCCTGAATCGGTCACAGTGGAGTTTGTGACCGTTCGATCTTGTCATCCCTTGGGGGGCTCTGGTGAACAGATGTTCCGCCAGATCCTAATGAGCACCCCTGATAACCTTGTAGGTGGCCACCAGATCACCCCTGAGCCTGTGCTTTTCCAGGCTGAATAGCCCCATGGCTCTCAGCCTCTCATCATAAGGTCTGTTTTCCTGACCTCTGATCATGTGCATGGCTCTCCTCTGCACCCTCTCAAGCTTCTCCACATCCGTTTTGAATTGTGGAGCCCAAAACTGGACGCAGTACTCCAGCTGCGGCCTCACCAAGGCCAAGTACAGCGGGAGAATGACGTCCCGGGATTTGCTTGAGAGGCATCTATGGATGCAAGCCGGTGTTTTGCTCGCTTTACTAGCTGCAGCATCACACTGAAGGCTCATGTTCATCTTGTGGTCAACCATGACCCCCAAGTCCCTTTCATCCGTAGTGCTAACCAGTGTAGCACTACTGAGCCTATAAGCATGCTACAGGTTTTTTCTCCCAAGGTGGAGAACCTTGCATTTTTCGGTGTTGAACACCATCAGGTTCTCATCCGCCCATTTCATGAGTCTGTCCAGATCCACCTGAATCACCCTCCTATCCTCAGGTGTGGATGCTTTACCCCAGAGTTTCAAGAACAATTTACTACAGTTTTTCCACCAAATGAACTCAGTGCACTGATGGTTCTTGCAAGAGGCTAGTAAGGGTAAAAAGGTCTTAGCTGACCTTTAGGGACTGTGATTGTGATGGAATATAACGAAGGGGGGGACAGTCCTTTAGATAGGTAGGGCTCAGGACTTAGGACTTTATAGGTCAAAACCAGCCACTTGAATTGTGCCTGGAAAGCTCCTGGAAGTCAGTTTAGCCTCTGGAGCACCAAAGTAACATGTTCCTGGTGACACATTGCTGGCAGAAGGTAGACTTACAGTAGTCTGCACCAGCTGTAAATTCTGGAGAGTCCCCATGTAGAGCACATTGCAGCAGACCAGCCTCAAAGTTACAAAAGTATGGATGATAGTGGTCAGATCCAAATTTGAAAGGAAGGGCCACAGACTTCTCACCAGATGATGACAGATGAATCCTAGCCATTGCAGCAACCTAAAAATCCAGGCTCAGAAGATCATCCAGGAGTATTCCAGGGCTGTGAACCTCCGTGACAAGGGGAAGCTAAACCCCACTGACAAGGGTCTCTAGCCCTGTTCACACCAAGTCACGAGGTACAGGTTTGTCTGGATTCAGCTTCAGTTGGTTCACTCACATCCAGTCCCCAAATAGGTACTGTATAAGGGCTAAAACTGCAGGGCCTAGGTTGGATTAAAAGGAGTGATAGAGCTGGATGTCATCAGTATACTGATGGCACATCACTCAAAATCTCTGCATACGCTCTCCCAGCAGGCTCGGATACATGTTGAACAAGAGGGGTAAAAGGATGGGATTTGAGGGTTCCCACAGGACCCCTTTTGGTTCTGAGAGGATGACGAGCATTTGCTCATCACCAACCTCTGGGGCTTCTCTGATAGGAAGGAGCAGAACAAATTTAACAGCAGTCCCATGAATACTCACCAGGTCACAAATTAATTAACAGCATCTTGATCAACTGTATTGGAGGCCTCTGAAAGCTATAATAGGATCACTTGCAGCCCTTGTCACAGGTGCAACTCTGAAGTGTCAACCAAGAGCCATGGCACTCACCCAAATGTAGATGAACTATATTTTCCAGCTTGTCACCAAAACACGACTGTGTGTTTGTCTCCTGCTTCATACTAAGCCTGTTTGGCCTACCTCTTAAGAAGTATACTCTTTGATTTCCTTGCTGCTTGTGCATCATGGCAGTAAAGGTTTCTGTGCAACAAAATGTCAACATGTTCCAGTCTGTTGTGTAAAGGTTTTTTTTTTTTTAACAAAGCCTTTCTTCTGTTCTTGGAGCTTTTGTTGGAACTTATTTGCATAATCAGATCCTGAAGCTACATCCCCAAATGGGCATTTCTGTTCGTGAATTGTGTACCTATCTGATTAGTGCACACACATATCTACACTAAATGTACAAAAATCATGATCACTGAAAAATGCAAGTATAATTCTAGATATAGCCTTTTATGGAACATGAAAAATGATCACCTACTATACTGCAATGATGGGGATTCCAATTGTGTAAGACAGATCAAATTATCTGTTCATCTACAGAAAGCAAACTATATTTATTGGCCTGCAATAATTCATTTCTATCAAGATAATTGTCATGAATATTAGCTTAATTGTACCCCAAAATAACTTAAAAATCACATATGGGGTTGTTTTTAGTGCCTGGTTATATTTCACTGTGCTGTAATGGGGTGAGGCTAGGGGTGTGTGGGGGCAGGAGGGGCGGTTTTCATCTGGGCCCAGTTTTGGAACTTCTGATTCCAGGGCCAGTGGAATTTGAAGCAAATCATTGTCTTGGTAAATTTGCATTAAGTGAAGATGATAATGTGAGGATGTCCTGTTGTACTCTGCCTGAGAACAGCTGTTCAGGGTATAGAACTGCCAGGATGCTGCTTTTTGGATTGGTCCTGCTTCTCTAGATAGATGTTCATTGATGGTGGTATTATATGATATACATAGGAAACAGGTGCAGGGTCATTTGCTGATTTCCAAAAGAGCCTGTAAAACCAGGCTCTCCATCTGAATTGGGCTACATCTGGCACCCAGAGGTATTTCAAAGGAACCCATGCCTGGGTGCTAGTGTTTCACTGTTGTTCACTGGCTGTTGTATGTTGCTTGCAGGGTAGCTGAAGAACTTGTGTTCAAGTAATAGTCTGTTTTAAGAGGCTGTTTTAGTAAGGCATAAACCAGAAATCCCCAACTTGTTTCAACCAAGATAAAACTTGAGAATAGGGACCTTGCACGGTGAATGAGTCGAGATTTTCAAAACTCTACCTGAGTGAATAGAAATCTATTTCTGGAGTTTAAGGGTGAGTTCCCACCAAAGTTAATGGCAAAACATCCATGGCAGAACTGACCCCTTTTGTGTTGAAACTGGAAGAGTATAATGGATTTCTGAGTTTTAGAGAGTTTTTGTGGATGGGGGTTTTCTGTGGATTTTGGATGGAAAGTTTCACAAGAGACCTTCATTTCAAATGGAAATGTTTTACAATGAGTACAACAGGAACATTAATTGATGCCAAGCTAAAGCAGACATCTGGAATTACCGCATAGCTCCATAATCGCATTAAATTAATGTATTATGATTTTAATATATTACAAAATGCCAAGTTAATAATTAATGCTTAAACATTTGCTGTACAGTATTGCCTGTCAAGGAATTATTCCATCTGTTCTGAAATTTCTTCAGCTATTCCAAACGATGATTATTTAAGGAAAATGAGAAGAAGCTAGAAGCATTCCAAGTAAAGAGATTACAAAATATAAGAGAACAGACATTTCCAACTGTTAATTATGAAACTGCTCCATGTTTGGATTAAATGAAATTCTCATTAAGATCATTAAAGTCTGTAAGGAACCACTTCTTCACGTAGATTTAAGTATGTGAAGTCTTCATGAAATACAATCCGAGTGCTAGCCCAAGACCTTCCTGTCACTCAGGTCTGCCAGTCATCATCTGACCTGAAAGAGGAGTAAACTTTCAATGAGACCTGAAGAAATGATTTATCTCTCTTGGTTGTCTTTAGATTTTTTCTAGACCAGCTGCATTTAAATAACTGTGGATATCAGAAAGCTCATATTGCCTAATGAGCATTAAAAGGTGTAGTATGTACCTACTTCAGAGTATATACAAGGGAAAGTGCCAACAGTCAGCGCATCACTGCTGTGTTCTGGCAAAATGACGCATGGTCTTCTTCCTTAAGAAAGACATCAGACATGGAGACACAATAGCTGCCTATGCATGTGCTTGTTGGCACTCTAATTAGAATTTTGCAGTATTTCATAGATTTCATAGACATTAGGGTTGGAAGGGACCTCGGAAGATCATCGAGTCCAGCCCCCTGCCCAAAGGGCAGGAAGTCAGCTGGGGTCATAGGATCCCAGCAAGATAAGCATCCAGTTTGCTCTTGAAGGTGTTCAATGAAGGTGCTTGAACCACCTCCGGTGGCAGGCTGTTCCAGACCTTGGGGGCTCGGACAGTAAAGAAATTCTTCCTTATGTCCAGCCTGAAATGATCTTGAAGTAGTTTGTGACCATTCGACCTCGTCATCCCTTGGGGCGCTCTGGTGAACAAACGTTCCCCCAGATACTGGTGGTCACCCCTGATAAACTTGTAGTGGCCACCAGATCACCCCTGAGCCTGCGCTTTTCCAGGCTAAAGAGCCCCAGGGCTCTCAGCCTGTCATCGTAGGGTCTGCTTCCCTGACCTCTGATCATGCGCATGGCTC
>NW_005842525.1:20932-59747 GCF_000455745.1 Alligator sinensis
CCCCTGGTCGCCAATATCGGCTTGCAGGGACGTGTAGCTTTCCTTAACAGAGAGAGCTACACCCCCGCCCCTTTTCTCTACGCGATCCCCCCTGTACAGAGTATAGCCATCTATACCCGTGGTCCAGTCATGGGTGGAGTCCCACCAGGTCTCCGTTATCCCTATGACATCGTAATTGTTTGCACTGAGCAGGAGGATGAGCTCCTCCTGCTTATTCCCCAAGCTCCTGGCATTAGTGTACAGGCAGGCAAGTGCCCCCTGGGGGGCTCCTTCCTTGCCCACAGATTTTACCATCATGTGTATTAAGACCCTGCATGTTTTAAAAAGGCCGTGGGGTGCTTCAACTAAACGTGTTTGAACAAGGTTTTGATAAAGCATCCTGCAGTGATTTAAAAATGCACAGGGCTTAATACATGTGGTGGTGAAGCATTTTAATTAGAGCGGCTGCCCAGGAACCGGTTTTATTAAAACATTCCTCTCCCCCCACCCCCACCTCCGAGCACATGTATAGGCAGCCCAGGTTCAGCTGCAAAATGTGGATCAAATTGAAAACTTTCAACTTTTGGATGTTAAATTTTTAACTGTAGGATTCTGTTAGGGCCTTTGCAGAGAAAGGAGCTTAGACATTCAAACTGGATCTAGATTTCCCCAGATTTTAGTGGGATTTGGACCTGGCGTTCTGGTTTAGGCATAGTTCTTTTTCAGTGTTAGGACTATAGCTTTGTGAATGCCTAGTCCCCTCTCTCCGTGTCTTTTGCAGATGTATTTCTAAACATTTGGCGAGATCCTATCACTTGGGAATTTGGCCCAACTTGCATAGCTGTATCTTTAAGTTCTGTTATCTACAGATTGACTCATCTGCTTGTACTAACTGGACAAATATATTCTTAGTTATTTCTCTAAGTGAAATAGTGACCTTAGTGAGGCCGCAGCTGGAGTACTGTGTCCAGTTTTGGGCTCCACCATTAAAAAAGGATGTGGAGAAGCTTGAGAGAGTCCAGAGAAGAGCCACGCACATGATCAGAGGTCAGGGAAGCAGACCCTACAATGACAGGCTGAGAGCCCTGGGGCTCTTTAGCCTGAAAAAGCGCAGGCTCAGGGGTGATCTGATGGCCACCTACAAGTTTATCAGGGGTGACCACCAGCATCTGGGGGGAACATTTGTTCACCAGAGCGCCCCAAGGGATGACGAGGTCGAATGGTCACAAACTACTTCAAGATCGTTTCAGGCTGGACATAAGGAAGAACTTTACTGTCCAAGCCCCCAAGGTCTGGAACAGCCTGCCACCGGAGGTGGTTCAAGCGCCTTCATTGAACACCTTCAAGATGAAACTGGATGCTTATCTTGCTGGGATCCTATGACCCCAGCTGACTTCCTGCCCTTTAGGCGGGGGGCTGGACTTGATGATCTTCCGAGGTCCCTTCCAACCCTAATGTCTGTGAAATCTTTTTTGGGCTCAAGTGATTTCCTGTGTCATTTCCCCCCCTTGTTTGTTTTTTCCCCTTCTCAGATGAATATCTTTCTCTTCCTGTTTATGTGTGATGTGTTCTGTCATGCTTCCTCTTAATCCCCTTTTTGACTCATTTCTCTGTACTTCCTGCAAAACGCTTTTTTTTTTTTTTTGTTTTAATTACTAGGCAACATCTGACCATCTTTTCCGTACATCCTGGTTGCCCCAGCGTTCCCTACCAGAGTAGGCACAATAAGTCGCACAGAAAAACAAATGTCTTGCTTGCCAATGAATTCTCTGACTCTGTTCCAGTTATACAGACTGCAGGGGTTAATTCTCATTCAGACTTCTGTCAGGCAGGTGGCAAGCACCCACAGACAGCAATTTTCACACCATGACTCCCTTCCTTTTATAGGGTTCTGTAGCCAAAAGAGTACAGTATGAAGGCCTGATCCAACCTATGGGAGTAGTCTTTTGAAAGGGCTTGCAGATTCAGTCCCTAAATTGCCTTTATCTTTCCTCCTTACCTCTGAGTAAAAACAAACTACTTTCATGCTAACCTTGAGCTTTGTTGGATCCAAAGCACAGCAAACAATTAGCAAGTAAGATTGATATTCTGTGGCTCAGTTGGTATTTGATTGCAGGGTGTCTTTAGCATTTAGCTCCTTCAGGTAGTGTTTCTCATAGTAATCACCTCATCTATCAATTACAGCAGTGCCTTCTTGACCGGGGTGAGATCTTGCAGATGCTTTCCATTGTGAGTAGTTGTACTGATAAGAAGGGCTTGGATTTTTGTCCTCTTTTTTTTGAATAGCAGGTGTGGGATTCTGGGTTACAATAGCTGTACTTGCTGAGGAACCTTCAGGTGAGATAAAGGATCTGGAAGACTTGCAGGTCTGGGTTGTTTGGCTTGGGCAAATAACAGGTCTCGTTTTCCCATATGCTTTTGAGGATAAATTCAACAACTTTCCAAACAGTCAGGGTCCTTTCAAAGAGACAACTGTCATCTTCATATTTAGTAAACCACCCAGAAAGCTAGAAGGGCCTGGGCTGCAGCACTTTAAGCAATATCATTCCTAAGACTATGCATAGCTAATGAGCACTAATATTGTTCTTTCTCATGAGTCTTAAAGAAATGTGGTAGGTCCATGTTTCCTTGGATTTCTGCAGCCCCTTCCATAGCTGTCCTGAACATACATGCATAAACAGATTACTTTTTGGGTAAGTTTATGAACTTGATGGTCCTATGTACCACCTTAATTTTCTTGACTATGACCATAACTGAAACGACAGAATCTAGGGAAAGATCCAGACTTTCAGCAGATGCAGGTACTGACTAATATCTATTCTCGATTCTGTCATGCACGAATCCTGGCTTTCTGCTCTAAACAAGTTGCTTGTTTAAATGTTCATTTATTTTATTTTGAATCCTTGACATCTAATAACTGACTGCATTCTGTCAGGATCTAAAACACTAGAAGGAAAACAGGTTCTAACAATTTTTCCTCCTTTATAAACTTACTGTTTTTCCTTGTGAGGATTTGTAGCCCAAGATTTCTGCTTTTGTTTTAAGTAGCAGAAAAAAATGCAGTGTTCCAGAGAAATCCACAGGAGCAGATTCCCATACTTTTAGTTCTAGAGCTGAATTAGAGAGAGGATCTTTTTCTCTCTCTCTCTCCCCCTCCCCCACTTTTTTGTCTTCCAGGTCCCATTAGAAGAGCAGGGGCAGCAAGGGTTTTCTTTGGGGCCTTAGCAAGCACACCCTTATAGTGGGACAAAGAAAGCATGCTGACTCATTCGGTGAGGGAGGCTTCCTGGCAGAAACACAGTTGCTGAGTGGGAAGAGAACAGACTGAATGAGAGTCTTGTTGAATGTGGGATTTTGCAAACGCCCCACTAAGCTGAGAAGTGATAAGTAGGGGTAGGCAAAATACAGCCTGAGGGCCGAATCTGGCCCATGGCAAGTCCCTTGGTCCCTCCTGGCCAAGGCACAGTCCAGCCATGGTGCGTTCTGCTGCCCCCTGGGCATGCAGTGGAGCTGGGGTGGCTCCACAGCAGGACTACTTTATTAGGCAGCCCAGGTGGTGGTGGCTCCTTCCAGCTGCTGCTGCTGCTGGCCCCAGCCCTGCGGTACTGGTGGAGACCTGTACTGGACAGCCTCAACCCTGCGTGCCTCATGCCTGCTCTGGGCTCATCTGCCTAGACTCAGCAGGGGTGGTGTGGGACAGAAGCTATTGCTCAGCACAGGGAAAAAGCAGCACCTTCCTCTCACCCTAGCCAGGCTGTTCCTGCTGCAGCTGCCTGGAGCCTGTGCCATTCTGGGCTGCCCCGCATCTGCTCTGCACTGCCACTGCTGCCCCGCTGGGCAGCCTGAAGGTGGTGGTGATGGTGGCATAGATGCAAGGAAGCCTGGCATGGCACAGGCTCCAGGTGGCTGCAGTAGGAATGGCCTGGTGGGGAGGAGGGGGAGTGGCTGTGTAAGAGGGGGTCCTTCTTGGGGCCAGTTAGGAGTTGGCCCACCCACCCATTTCTGGGCTAACCGCCCACCTCTCATCTGCCAAGCCTTGTTTAATCATTGGTGTTTTAATTAGGTGGGAGGCTGCCCTTTGGCCGTCCAGTTCTCCTGGACCTACGTATGCAGCTCCAACCATCCCGGTACTGCATCCCAAGCCTCGCAGATGACACGCATACATGATATTCTCTCACACCACAACTGGTGCTCTTGGGTCTCACAGGGACTGTCACTGGAGCAGCAGGTTATTGTGCTCACCCATTTGGTCTTTCTTCCGACCCACACTCAGCCTCCTTGCAGTGGAGGACTTACCAGAGTCAGGACTCACCCCTAACTCTGTGACTGAGCCCCTCTATTCAGCCTCAGGCTCAACTATGGCCTCAGGCATTCGAAAACATACCTTGGCCTACTCCCCTCACATGGGGTTCCTACCATGGCCACTCCAGGGCCTCTACACCATACCCCACCCTGGGGTCTTATCTTCATGACCCAACTACTCATGGGGCTGGCCCTTGTGCTGCCCTTCAGGCTTACTCTCAGTTCGGCCCTGCTCAACGCACCCCTGGGACTGCCCTTCAGGCCTGCTCCCATTCAACCCTACTCTGTGCAGGGTCACCTAAATCCCTGCCCTCTCAGGGGACACAACTATCCCTGACCAGGGACCCCTGGGCTCTTCTCCCCTGCGGGCTCAGGTGGCTGTAGCTGTACCTGGCCCTCATACCCACCAAATTGTGGGGGCTGCAGTTAAGGCACCCCAACCCACCTTTCACCCAGGTGGTAACTGGCCTGGCATTTCCTGGGGGCTCCCATGCCACCAGGAGCCCCACCAGACCATCCTTCCCCAGCAGGGTGGTGTTTTATAGATTCATAGATGCTAGGGTTGGAAGGGACCTCACTAGATCATCGAGTCCGACCCCCTGCATAGGCAGGAAAGAGTTCTGGGTTCAGATGACCCCAGCTAGATGCTTATGTAACCTCTTCTTGAAGACCCCCAGGGTAGGGGAGAGCACCACCTCCCTTGGGAGCCCATTCTAGACTTTGGCCACTCTAACTGTGAAGAAGTTCTTCCTAATGTCCAATCTAGATCTGCTCTCTGCTAGCTTATGGCCATTATTTCTTGTAACCCCCAGGGGGGCCTTGGTGAATAAAAACTCACCAATTCCCTTCTGTGCCCCCGTGATGAACTTATAGGTAGCCCCTTTTAGGTCATGCCCAGGACCAAGAGCCTCCAAGCCATCCCCATAAGCTCTTGCCCATGTGTTCCTGCTGCAGCTCAGCCAGGTGATGTTTCTGCCAAAATGGCTGCCACTATCAGCACCTGGTAACTGCCTGACACTGCCCTGAAAGTGGCAGGCACCCAAAGGCTGCTTTCCCCCCTTGCTGAGCAATAGCTTCTGCCTTGTGCTGCCACTGCTGAGCCTGGTTGGGTGAGCCTGGAGCAGGTGCAGGGTGTGCAGGGCTGGGGCTGTGTAGTATGGGTCCCTGCTAGTACTGTGGGGCTGGGGTCAGTAGCGGAAGGAGCAGCCACCACCTGGGCTGCCTAGAAAGGCAGTTGTGCCGTGGAGCTGCCCTAGCCCCGCTGTGTTCCCAGGAGTGGCAGGACGTGCCATGGGCAGGCATTGCAGAGCAGGCGCAGGGTGGGTGGGCCAGGTTGGGGCTGTGACCAGGTTCCCACTGATTTGCTCCAGTGGAGGTGAGTCTGGGGCAGGGGTGGGGCTGTGTATTGTTGGCAGTGGTGGGAAGGCGCCGTAGGGTGCACGGGCTCTGGGCTGTTGCGGGGTGAGGGCAGGTGCTAACCAGCTCAGTGGGGTGAGTGCAGGGGGCTCCCATGCACACCCTACCTTACCTACATACACACTAAGCCCCACAACCATACCCTCCCTACACATAATAAAACACTCTGCAAACACTGCACCCACCCACACCCTTCCCTCTCTCAAACCCCACACACACACCCCCATACACGCACACCTGTGTGCCCCACTCAGTACTGTGTGCACATGCCCCCCACAAGCCCTATACTGACCCACTCACCCATATTCACACACCCACCTCCATCCCCCGCAATATACAAGATTAAGACATTTTGAGCTACTATTCAATCACCTCTGTATATACCACACGTGCACAAATCGAGACAAAAATATTTTAAAATAAAATAAAAATGTTATTGTTAATGTTTGATTTTTAGTATATAATGAGGTTTTTTTCCAGTTCTAAGATGGGAAACCTTCCCAAAAGGAGTACTTCTGGGGGCAAGGGGAGGGACTTCCAGTGGCAAAGGTTAGGGGGCAGGACTTCAGGTTCCAAGATGGTGACCAGGGCAAGGGGTGGGGCAACTGTCAATGGGTGGGGCCACCCTCAACAGCTCACCAAAACTTGTTAAGCAGCCCTCCAGCCGAAATAATTGCCCACCCCTGTGATAGAGGACCTAAAGCAGATCATACGAAGACCCAAATTAATCTCTGAATTAAGCAGCTGAGATGCAAGCAGAGCTAGTCAAAAAGCTACATTTCCATTCCTGTGAATAATGATGCAACTTTACTTTGGTTACGTTACACATCCAGAATGAAAGAAAAATTTTAAAGATTTTAAACAGTAAACACAAATTTCTATTTTGGATCAACAGAAATGTTCCACTTGATAAAATCAAAACATTTGGTTCTTTTTAATATTAGAATGTATAGTACAGACAATGCAAAATAAATGAGAAGATATTTCAAAATGCTTTTGACAAGGTCAAAACAAAATGTTTCTTCATTTCTTTTAAAATGATGTTTCATCGAAACAGTTTCAATTTTATTGAAACAGCATTTTCTGAGAGAAAAATACTTTCTTGAAAAATGTTCAGCCTCCCTCTCCCCCCCCGAGATCTAGAATCAAAGTTGCATGAACAAACACGATGGACAAACAAATCCAACGGTGCTTGTAAACGTGACACCATTACCATGTACATGTGATGAAAATGTCACTTTGTCTGGCTTAATGACATCACCCTGTACACATGGAGTGGTTTTGGGGGTTTTAAATGAGTTTTCATTGTTGCAAACTAAACTACATCTGGATGTACTTTAGTTTGCAACAGTGTGTTGCAGCTATTAGTCAACTCACCCTCCAGCCCTGGGAGAGGTGGGCAGACTCCACAGAAAAAAAGGATTGGGCCCCTCGCTGCTTCTGCCTTCAGCAGGTGCTTATTGAGGGAAGAGGCAGTGAGGGGCTGATCCTTTTTTTTCCCAGCGGAGCCTTCCCGCCTCTCCCAGGGCAGGGGCAGAGGGGTGGGGGGTGAGCTGCAGATGGACTGAGTGGCCCCTGAGTGGGGCAGGGAGCAATCCTTCCTTCTGCAGTGGTGCCCCCCCCCACCCTGCATAGGGCCTCCCCGACAGGCTGCTAGTGGGCTGGGTACTGCCCCAGCTTGGGGTCAGGGAAGAGTTGGATCAGGCCAGGTGCTGCATCCAAGCTGAGGCAGCACATAGGCGGCTATCTGGGCAGCCCCAGGGGACACTGTTGTTGCAGAGGGAAGAACCGGAAGAACCCCCACAGCTCAGGGGCCATTTGGCCTGCTGGCAGCTCACCGTCGGCCACGGGACAGGTAGGCAGGCTCCACTGAAAACAAAACAAAGAAAGAAAGATCAGGCTCCTTGCTGTAACAGTTACGAATACCCCTAAATTGAAATGGTGGGTTTCAATTAAAAACCTACCACTTCAATTTAGGGGGCATAGAATGCAACCTTAAGTACTAAACCCCCATCACATGTACAAGCACCCTATGTTTGTCTTTCCTTTTGAAATGAGATACTCCATATATCTCAGTACAAAACTCTCAGAAGTTAGGTTTAAATCAGGCCATAAGCTAGTTGGCCACCTGGCCAGCGACTGCATCAGAACTCCCAGCAGCAGCAACAAAATTTCAGTCCCTTTCTTAATGGCTTGGTTTGTAACTCGAGAAACACCCAGCATAACACAAATCTAACAGATAAATTAGATCCCGGTTTGGCTCCTTTTTAGGTTCTTTCCTTACAGAATCTCTTTCATACGCTTAACTTTTTCCTGTGGGTCTCCCAGCCAAGTACTTTGTGTGGCCTTTCTCTCAAGACTCACTGACTTATATGGTAGTACTCGATCCATGGCCTTACACCTGCTAGCCTGGAGAAAGCTAATTAGTTGCGGGTAGGGCTTCCTCTTCTCTCTTAAAAGGTCATCCCAATCTGTGTCAATGAAATAATGGGAACCTCTTCAGCCATGCAAAAATGGTGAGTCAGGAGGTTCATTTTGACTCCCTCTCTTTTAACAAAAAAAAAAAAAAAAAAAGACAGGAATGTGGAGACACTGGAGGCATTGATCATGCTGTCATTGTGATCAGTGGCAGTTTTGCCAATGGCTCCAATGGGAGCAAGTTTGGAGAAAAGGAATGAGAAATATTTTTAAAGAAATATTTCTGTGTTAGCACTCTTATGGCAAAAAAACAGATACATTAGCAATTGTCCCATTCAAAGGTGTTCAGGGAAGTAAAGATTCATTACTTCTGTTTTAGATATCATAATTTTATATTTAAATTTATTTCGTAATTAAACAGTAGTGTAAGAACAACGTTGTAGCCATGATGGTCCAGAAATTATGCAAGGCAAGGATCTTTTAGGGCCTCGTTACACGTTAATCTTAGGCAGCTTCTGGAGCTCTTAACCCCTGTATTAATGCCTGAAACAAATTTTAAGCACTCTTTTGGCAGCTTAAAGATAAACCTGCACTCCAGCCTAGGTTTATCTCTGATCTGTGTTACCCAGCACATGTTACACTATGGTGCAACCACCCTAGGCTGCTGCTTCTGCCCCTTTTGCTCTCTGTGTTGGGCTCAGTCCAGAGAAGAACAGCAGCGGGGCAGTGGCAAGGGTCAGGCAGGCAGGTTAACTGTTCCCTGCCTGCTGATCTGGGACAGAGAGTGCAGGCAGCCACAAGTAAGCTTGGGGCAGGAGATTGAGCCCCAGGGGATGGGGGGAGGGCAGGATGAAACCCTGAGGGTCAGTGAGGGGAGCTCTAGAAATGCAGGGAGAACTAGGGGAGCCACAGGAGGGGAAGCCCAGAATGGGAGAAATGCGGGAGTGGGGGTGTGCTGATTCTCACCTTTCAGTTCACAAGGCTCCTGCTGGCCTGAACAAGTGACTGCTACAGAATTGAGCTAGCACTAGCACCAATCAACATTTGAGCAGCATTCAGTATAGAATCATAGAAATTAAGGTCTGGAAGGGACCTTGAAAAATCAGAGTCCAACCCTCCTGCTCTGAGTAGGAATACTTCTGAGATCAAATGATCCCAGCAAGGTGTCTGTCCAGTCTTCTGAAGAGTTCCAAGATAATGTATAACAAGGCCCTTAGAGTGATGTCTTTTATTGGACCAGCTGTATTTGGGATAACGTTAGATAAGTTTCCAAATACAAGGCATTCTTCATCAGGTATTTATATTTTTTTTTAAATTAAAGGGAATAAATTCTGATTTTTCCCTCCTATGTATGTATTACATTCAGTAATCTAAGTCAATGAGCTTTTGTCCAAGCAAAAAGTGTTCTGTCACTAAGAAATGAGAGAAATCAGTGTTGCATCAGGCTGCAGGGCATCCATATGTGGTGGTTCTTTCTTCTGAGATTGACAAGACTACAGTGCTCAAGTCACAGTATGCTGACATATGTGATATAATAGGAGAAAATGGTATCATCACCCACTATCCATATCTGGAGTTTCAGACATGTTTGCATCTTAAAATGTGCCATACCTCTATTCTGTGTGCATTAGTTTGAATGTAGGTAGCCAGTAATTATCCACTCAGCTGGCTCTTGCATAGACAGTTTCCCATTTTGTGAATATAAAAATCTTTTTGTAAACACAGACAGATGCGTACTCAAATTCTGGACGCCATTTCTAAAACATTTGTACTTGGTGATAAATGTTTACGCTCTGTAGCACATGACTGTCAAAACAGTATCAAATCACAAGATCAAATTATTAGGAAGGACCCTGGGCGTTTAGTCCCAATGAGCTACTGGCTCATTATGTGACTTTAATCATTTGAAAGTATTTTTTTCTCAGTTAAAAACAAGATTACCAGAAAGCCAGATGCTACATCACAGCTGAGTTTTATTAGATAAACATTTTCTGCCACGTGCCCTGGAGGCTTCACCAGCAGGGGCTACACGCTCGCAGGCCGTCAGGCATGTTGTGCCAATGCTGTCCACATTCCCCACTGCACTGGGTGTGTGAGTCCAATTCCCTCCCCTGAGGCTGCAGTATGTGCTCTGCTCCCTTGCACTGCTCAAATGTAATCCATCCCTCCCTCCCTGCAGATGACCCTGCTTCTTTCTTCCCACTCCCAGCATAGCTCTGGACTCACCCTCAGTTCCCCGTGCTGCCTCACTGCCTCTCCCTCTGGGGCAAAGCCAGGAAACAGCAGCAGGAAGAGGACGGGGAGTCTGGAGACCCTGCTTGCTATTGCAGCTGGAGTTGATAGTGGGAGCAGCAGCCAGGTGAGGGGTAGGGAAGTGGGGTGGCTAGGCATTAACCCTTCATGGGTTTACAGTTGGACATCACTGCAGTAGACAGCAGGAAAAAATTAATGGCATTGTACAAGGCACTGCTGAGACTGCTGTGTACAATTCTGGCCACCCATGTTCATGAAAGATAAAATCAAGTTGGGAGAGATGACAAGAAAGTCCAAGAAGATAATCAGAGGAATGGAAAGGCTGTCTGATGAGAGGAGACTACAAGACCTTGATGCATTGAGTCTAGCAAAATGAAGACTGCGAACTGGACATTGCTGTCTCTAAATGAACCGGGGGGGGTTAAATAACAGGGACAGGAAAGAGCTAATTAACCTAAAAGACAATGTAGGCACATGAATATAAGGGTATAAATGAGTAGTGAATAAATGTAGAATGAAAACTGGATGAAGGTTTCTGTTAGAGCAGTGAGCTTCCCAAACAGCCTTCCAGTGGTAGTAGCAGTAAGGCCAAAAAACTAGCTTTAAGGTGGACAGGATTACATGATATCACCCATAACAGCAGAGATTTAGGCTCAAGCCCTGTCTATACTGCCCCCTGCTAAGCACAGGACTGCTACAACTATTAAGTTTCTGCTCCACTGTGCCTATGGCCCAGCAGTCATGCAAAACAGAGGTCATGAGTGTGTGTCCTAATGCTATTCTCAGACCCAAGTGTCTTGGGAGTGCTTGAAAGAAGCAGTGAGGCATGTCCTAAAGAAGCGTTCTAAACCATATACTCTGCCTAATTTCTGGGCTGGGCTGCACTCTGGGTGGGAGTGAGTGGGCATGGCTTGATTCTCAACAGCAGTCCTGAGCTGGGCAGGGCATTTGTGCAGGCAGACCCTCAGTGACCCTGTCCTCTGTTTAATACCTTAATGCACAGTTTTAATATACAAACAATGAAGGGGCATGTTGGTGCAACCTCAGTTAAACTATCACCGGTGATAGTTAAGACCACAGGGATTTGAACAGGGAGCAGCCAATCCAGCAGACAGAGCCTCAGCACCACTGCACAGCTGATCAGACACCATCTCCAGTCCAGCCCAGCCCAGCTTGGTTTCTCCCATGAGGATACTATCAAGGAGTGAGATGACCCAGGGGAACTTACAGGCACTTCAAGCCCCAGACAGGAGGACTATAAAACTCCTCACACTCCCTGTGGGACTTGTCCCAGCCACATCATTTGTGTATGTACTCTTTGGACCCCTGCCCTGTTACTGCGTGATCTCAGGCTTACCACAGTCCCTGCCCCCTGACCATGACACACTGCCTCAGCCCTTGGCCTGAAGACTTGGACTTTGACTTGTACCTGGTGTGACCCTCAGTAATTCACTGAGTGACCACTTTTAGCCAGGTCAGTTCTGATACTGGTGGTCTCATCCTACTCAATATTTGTATACATTTCAGGACTGTGTCATTTTGGGGATCTCTGTGGGAGAATCCTGGGACTGGAATAGCTGAGATGAGGTAGGCAAGTTATTAAGTGTCTTGACAGAAGCTTATGCTATCCAGATATAGTTGTCTTCCCTCGCCTACTGTATGAAATTCAGTTACAAATGTGATAAACTAAATGTGGTTACATGTGCTCACTTGATTCCAACCCATGCCAATACATTTCTCATTTAGGCAACAAGTTTCTTTTATGATGTACAGTCTACCTTGGAAGAGGTGAAGCTGCAGAATTGTTAAATAGGAATCCCATGTGCAAGTAACATTAATAGAAAATTGCTATTTTCTAGTAAAATATGCTACTTAAAATATTCATGTTGTCTCTCCTTCTTGCATCTCTTTGACTAATCTTTCTCTGTCTCAGAGCCAGTAATGGTTCTCTTCCCATGTCACATGTCAGGTAATCCTTCTTGTCCTGCGTCACAGATTATCAATTCAGATTAAGCACCAAATATTATTTTGTGTCAGGAATTTTATTTTCTGAGAACTAAGCAATTTTTTTACTACATGCTATAACTATATTTTCCATGATTGACTAGTAATGCTGCAATTCACCCTCAGCATCCCCTCTATAAATAAAGATCAGGGAAAAAACTCTGAATTAAAATGACAGAATAGTCAGTCTCTGAGCTTGTGTTTATACATTAGGTATAATAGTGAGCATGCTTTGGCATTTTATATTTAGATTGAGCTAGTTTATGCTGATTTCCTCCTGATACAATTTAGTTAATAGCTGAATTCAGTCACAATTCCTCTTGTAAATAAATACCTTGTTATAGATGATAGCATCCACAATCCACATGCTTTTTTGGCTCAGTCTATCAACCAATAAAACCTGCCAATATTGTATATTAACTTCTGTCATGTTCCAATATTTTTATAGGTTAATAGAGCTGCTGGTAATTTCACCATACATGCTACCTACTTCTAGATACACAGCACAAAACAGATAAATAAGCTGTCCAAAATAGACATTTGTATTGGATGTTCACTGTTGGTTTCTTCTCATACTGCCCTCAGATGTAGAAGCTGCCCTGGGAGATGAATGTGCCAGGATAAGTTATCTGGGGCTCATAAAATCTTTTTTAGAAGATTGAAATAAAGTCAGTGCTTGCAGAAGACAAATCAATTGTGACATTTCTGAATAGAGTGCGATGCATTTAATTAGCACAAGACATACTGGCAAATGCTGAATTACCCAATAAATCACTGAATGCTGGAACCCATACAGAGCCTGGAATCAGCTGTCTTGAGAGATGTACAGCAAGTGATAATAGGGAGATCTGGCCATTTCTCCCCATTTTCTGCTAAATTTCTTCCATTTTGACATTTGCACACCAGGTCCATTTAATTATTTCAAAGCATCAATAGAGCTTCCGCAGCTGAATCAGAAAAATCTGTACAAAAATCTGCATTGCCTAAATACTTTAGCTGCTGGTATCTGATATGCTTCAATTTTATTTGAAACTCTAAGAAAGATGGTGGAAGTTTAGGCTCTAGCTGCGGAAGGAAAACTTAAACACAAGAAAAATTTATGAGGCTACTTACAAGAGTAAGCATTGCAGAATTAGAGCCTGTACAGCAAGTGACCTTGGCCTTGATCCCTCAGGGCCTTGCTATGTGAGGTGTAGCAGGGAGTTCAGGTTTGCTACAGGCATATAAAAGTAGGAATAGAAGGCCCCTACATTAAAACCCTCTACATGTTATATTATGCCAGGATTAACATGTTAACCATAGCATAAATGGCAAGGATGTTATATGTGCACCCAATTTAAGGCAGCATAAAATGGCAAATCGGGCATAAAAATGGTCTACTATATACACACATACAAGTTATAGGTAGCACATTTTTTAGCTTGTTTTTATGACCCCTTAAATTGAATGTGTAGTGAGTCAGGGCTGGGGCCAACAATCGGCTCCCTCTCAGTGCAGGGAGAACCCAGGATCATGATCTTGGCCTCCCCCTGCAATGGCAAGTAGAAAGAGCATTACTGAGGTCTGATCCTTGATCCCCAAATCATGCCTCCTGTCATGCACATGTAACAAAGCAGGAAATGTGATTGTTCGGATTGGAAGTCAGATTGCATTGCACATTTAAATAAATGTGTGCCAGGAGCCAAAGTTATACATGATAACAAGACTGAGTGCTGGGCATTTAAAAGTGGAATTAAATTAAAAATCCTTTACTACCCACTCTTACTATAGAGAATTCAGAATTGGTAATTGCATCAAGGTTATGGTCATGTTTGAGTGTACATGGGCTCAAGTGCAATCCTTAGTGTGCGATCAAGATGCATTAGCTATGCATTGTCAACACTGCCATTACTCTTGCTGTGTGGCGGGAGTAATTTGGTAGCTGTTAGCAAAATGTTCATTAGTGGAGGATCAAGCTGTCTAAGTATTTACATAGCTCCCATCAACTGGGTGTCTGAGTACCTGCCTTTCATTGCACTTCACAGCACACTGCTCTACAGGGTTGAGCCTATTTTTACCCGCACACAATATACCTGGGATTACAGATATTGTTGCACAGGGGTAGGGATGAGTTGGGGAGAAAGCCCCACTGGCTTTCAGAAATGTTTAAAAAAATGTAAGGGTTGTTGATACCTAAGTATTTTCACAAGCTATTTGGGGCATGTCTATGTGGTCTTCCTCCTGACCTTGAGTCTCCAACTGACAAAATAATCCCTTCCCACTTGGGCACAGCAGAGACAAGCATTCAACTAGAGAAGATGATTCAGAGTGGCCCTCAGTGCTTGATCCAGAGATGTGCATGAGTGATGTGCTCAGGTTTGCTCCAACCTGTTTGGGGCCTCTCTCAGGCCCTCTCCTTTACCTAGCTGCCACTTTCTGGCATGCTGGGGGAGGGGGGGGTGGATGGGTCTTGTGTCAGCAGTGGACCTGGGGTCAGGAGGGAAACTGTATAGACATAGCTTTAAGTGCTATAGTCACTTTGGAAAATACTTCCTAGGCTCCTAAAACACCCAGGGGATTTTGAAATGTAACCCCTAGTTTTTAAATTTCCAAAGGCTTTTTGGTGGGGTTTTTTACAACTCAATTTTGTAAGTTGTATGACCTAAACATTCACATAGTTGTAAGGAAATTATTTTACAGTTACAAAAAATCCAGCCCTGAGAATTTTGCAGACCTGGAAATCAGATAGAAAACATATTTACAAAATCATCTAAGAACATTTAAGTCTACAGGTGCATGTGGTTTTTGCTGCAATTAAAGCAAATTGCATATATGCCTGCAGGTATGCAGTTGTATGGACACTTGCTCTCACAAATAGGCCTTAGCTTTTTAGCATTTGACATTTAAAGTGCACAATCATGAACTGTGTTATAGTTTGCAGCCAGCACTATATTTTGGCATAAGACTGAAATGTGGCTTTTGTTTGGGGAGAAATCCATCCTTCCTGTATGTTGCTAATATTTATTTGAATCTATATTTTCACCAATATATTGAATGTATAAAGAAAGCTAAATGTATAAGCCTTATATTTTGATTGCTTTTGGGTAAACGGGAATATACACTGTAAAACTGATATAAGGATAATACATTTGCTAACTAATCATGCTCTTTCAGAGACACGGGGTTTTTTTGTTTTCTTTTTTTTGGTAATTTTTTTTAGTGGACAGGTTATATAGTTGGGAGGGATATTAGACAGGCAGTTGGGCTCAAAGTGCCTTTCTTCAGGTCTTCGGTTTTTATTGTCTTATTAGTGCTACACTGTGCAGGTTTCCCTTTTAAAACAAATGGTTAACTTATAACTGGTGCAGTTTTGAGTGCTAAAGCAATCTTCTTCATCTCCTTGAGATGAAAGGAGCAGCCATTTCTTGTCAGTTGACCCTTTTGCCCCCTATTGGTATTGCCAACCTCTCTATGACAAGGAATCCGCAGATGGTTTTTTAAATCAGCATTAACATCCAAGTTGATCTATTTTGGCTGGGGTTGTCAGACTATAAAACTGAAAAAAAATGAATACAGGGGATTCTGTTGATGTTTCTGTTTATCTTTTCATCTTTGATTACCAGACTCTAATTTTACAATAAGAATTTAATTGTGGATGCAATTGAATATTGAAATATATAATGACCTGATTTATGAAACCAATAAGATAATTAGATTAATAAATATCCATCTGTGAATTTGCAGGAAATTATATCAGAAGAATTTGAAGTGCTAGGTTAAAGCAGACCTCTGAAATTTTTAAAAACAGAGAGCTAAACCTTTTTCCAGTGGACGTGTACATGATACGCGAAATGCAGATGATTACCGAACTTTTTGATTTCTTCAGGTCTAATCCCGTACAATGTTGAGGGCTCTCAACCCCAGGTGCTCAGTAGCTGGCAGCAGTGAGTTCTGTAATTCTTAGAAGTGGGTTTCACTCTTTAGAGGCAGACACGCAGGTTTACATTTCAATTAGGCATGAGGCAATAAGGTACACTCCCTTCCGTCTAATGAGTGGGAGACACCTCCCAATTTTGCCTATTGATGAAGTGTAATAAGGCCGCAGAATTGAAAACAGATGTAATTTGTATTACACTTATTGTCTCCGTGATTTTTTTAGTTCAGAATAGAAAGGAGATAATGTAATTAGTGCTTTAACTCCCACTAAAAACATAGGAACATTAACTCCATAGTGAAGGTACTGCCTGTCTTCATCAAGTTTCATATATCTTGCCCTATCTCCATGGTACTCAAATAAAGGCGATCTGTATGTAAGCATCCCCCTTTCATTTCCTTATTCTGTGCACCACTCATAGGTGGAGGGAGAAAAATATTTTTGGGGGGTGCTGAGCACATGTACACATGCATGTGCACACCCCCCTGGTGGGAAAGTCTGTAGGGGAAGGGGGAGGGGGAATGGCCGTGGGAGCAGGGGGAGGGAGTGGGGCTGGGACCGGCCAGGGATCAGGCGGGAGTGGAACTGGGCTGGGCCCAGGATTGGGGCCGAGGCTGGGGCCTTCTGTGCCTGTGTGGCCTCCCCTTCCCCTGTGCCTAGGGTCACTGCCTAGCACTGGTGCCCCCTGTGCCAATGAATCCACCCTCCCCCCAGCCCCACTCCAGCCCTGGCTGCCTCTCCAGACCGGCCCCGACACCGCATCACCTGGGAGGGCCAGAGCTGGGGGCTGGAGCGGGGCCAGCCTCGGCTATGCCACAAGGCTGGAGGGGATGGGGCCCCTGGGACCCCCATGCCTGCTCCACCTCTAGTTGTCCTTGCTCTCCAGGGAAGCACAGGGAGGTGGTGACAGCCGCTGCTGCTGCAAGCATCCCAGGAGCGCATAGGGGGCACATGCTCCTGGATCTGCGTGGGACAGGGCAGGCTTTCACTGTGGGTTGGGGAAGAGGCGGTGCTTGGTTCTTCCCAACCCCCCTCCCCAGAAACAGCTCAGAACAGCCCTGGCCCCAGCCCGCAATGGCAGCCTGCCTTGCCCTGCACAGATCTGGGGGCACTTGCCCCCTGTGCCTCCTGGGGTGCACGTAGCAGCAAGAGCTGTGCCCCCTGGATGAGCCACTTGCAGCTCAGTCCTGTGTCCTGCTGGCTGTGCAGCACCTCCCTAGCCCCAGCGCCTGCTCCAGTGCCTGCTTCAGCCCCAGCCCCACTCCCTCCCCACCCCTGCTGTACTGGAAGCCCTTGGCCAGGCTGCCTTGTGGCCCTACTGCTGCCCCGTGACTGGGGGGACTGAGCCCCGTTAGCATCCCCTCCTTCCACTGTCTATGGCACCTCTCCCTTCATGCACAGACTCACACTAACCATAGACATACACTATAGACTTCTGGAACAGGAATCCCATGGCTCTCCCCTAGTTCTGAGCATGCCAACCAACCAGTAAAAGGTTGGTTATAGAATCATAAATATTAGGTTTAAAAAGGCCTATTAGGTAATATAAGAAAATAATACAACTTAAAATAATGGAAAGTTAATTAAATTTTTGCTGCTTTCCCAAGGAATTCTCTGTTTACCAAGCATCCACTATTACTAGTCTTACCATCAGCTTCTGCATACCACAAGCTAGGCTAGCCACTTGTACATTCTCACTCCTGCAGGACCTCTGACATCAAAACCACAGGCTTCTACCTGGTTACCTAAATCCATCTGCATTTTGTTGGGCAGCAATACTTATTTAAGTCTGTTTCTAAACAGCAAAAAGGGTTCTACTCAGGAGTTTTGGGTGACTTGACACTAAAGTCATACACAGCATTGTACACCTCATTATACACCAATTATATACCTCATTCAGTCACACTTTTAACAAAACCCAGTGCTGATTAAAACAGCAAATTTATATCCCCTTGTGGTGGAAGCAACTGTGACAACTGTAGAGGTGTCATAAAAATTGTCACTTGCATCATGTTCCATAGGCTGCAGTCTCTAGGTGAAATAATCTATCTTGAAAATCAGATAGATTTTCACATAGGACATTCCACCATTGATATGATATTTTCAGTCAAGCAACTGCAATAGAAATGTAGAGAAGAACAAATACCACTGTACATAACCTTCATCTATCTGATGAAGGCCTTTGATACAGTCAACAGATAGGGACTTACTGGTCTGAAGAGACTGGGTTGTCCTCCCAAACTGTTGAACATCATCACTCACTCAGGGTATGAAGGCAACTGTAGCGTATGAAAGCAAAGAATCAAGTTCCTTTGATATCAACAGTGGGGTAAAATGGGGGTGTTGTGTCTTAGCTTCCATGCTTTTCAACATCTACTTTTCATTCCTACTTCTCCACGCATTCAAGGACACCAGTGATGTCATTTATCTTCGAACCAAACTAGATAGAGGTTTGTTCAACATTGCAAGGTTTAGAGTGAAAACCAAGGTGAAAGAACTGGACATAACCTTAGTTTCCTAAAGTGAATCGTTCCAGCAGAATCTCGTGGGCAGATTTTCTGAATCAAGCAGGAGCTTCAGAATGGAAATTAGTCTAAAAAAGACTGTGATCAAGTACCGGGGTGAAAGAACCAATACCTGGCATTTTTTGGTCAGATAAATCTTGTGGTGTAATTGACAGCTTTTGCTATTTGGGTTCTACAATCAGCAGGCATCTTGACTTTCAGACTGAACTGACTAACAGAATCAAAAAAGCAGCTAAGAATTTTGGGCTATTACAGAAAATTGCATGGCATAACAGCAAGGTGAGACATGAATCTATGAGACTTGTGTGCTGTCATCCCTGCTTTGTTTCAGAAATGTGGACTACATATGCTAGGCATATCAACAGATTGGAGAGCTTCCATATGAGGTGACTGTGTAAGATCCTGAGAATAAAGAGGGAAGACAGTACCAAACAGGGAGGTTTTGGAGCATGCAGGACTGACACACTTAGAAACCACTATCAAGAAGAAAAGTTTGCGATGGATCGGCAATGTCAGGAGAGTGGGAAAAGACCATATTCCCAAGAACATTTTGTATGAGATTTGAGATGGCTCTAGAAAGCGGGGTCAACCTCTATGGCTATTCCACAATGTGTGCAAAAATGATATGAACTTGTTTGACATCAGCGTAGAGGGCTTGGAGGAGCGCACAGAGTTCTGTCCAATCTGGAGGGAACACCTAGCACTGAGTGCAGCTCCACAGGAACCAGTTTTGATCCAGAGGATGGAAGCAAAGCAAGAAAGAGGAAAGCAGCATGCTGTAAGTTTGGATTCCAACTTAGAGAACATATGGATCTGTGAAACTTGTAATGAGCTGTGTTGCTCTCAAATTGGGTTTGTCACCCAAGGCAGCTGACTAGACCTTTTACATGTACACTATGATCCAGAGGATCAGTGGTTGCCTACCATTATATCCCCTTGCAGATCAGACATTATCCCTTTTCTCCTCCACCTACATGCCTCTCACAAAATACAACAAAATAAAGCATTGTATCATGCCTTGTTTCTCACCATAGTCAGGCTTTTTCACATTAGAAGAGGAAGGGAATTATAAAGTTTACATCCCCGGGTGGATTAAGGGGACGCTGCACTGGTGCACTTGCATCCTCCTCCCCCACCCCTTTTATTCCTGCTCCATCCAGAGTTTAAAACCAACTGCTTGGCAGTGGCAACAGCATTTCTATTCAGGCAGTGCTGAGGGAGTTAATTGACTCATTCATCAATCTACCTGATCCCTTTTAAACTCTTCATTCCATGGTTGTTAACATCCCTTTCTTCATTTTATTTGTCTTGAGGTTCTACAAATCAAGCTATCCTTTGTTCTGCAATTTTGCTGTCATTTAGCTGCTCTTGCTAATTCAGCTTCTATTTCACAGCCCTGCAGATTGCTTTTAACTCCTTCAAAAGAAATTATATTTGTTTTGGCTTCAATCTTAAACTGAATAATACAGCCCCTGGGCCCCTAGCCTAGGTGGTTGTGTGCATTGAACCTCAGCCATTCCAGAGAATTCTAGCTGATTCAAAAAAGGGCTTTATTACTGTTCATTTTTTAATCACAATTTATGTACTTTACTGTGAGATTCAGCAAAGTCCTGCCTAAATATTTATGTGATGTGAAGTCTTGGGTGTTTTGGTGCAGATCTAAGCATCCTAGTGCTTTGGTGAGAATGGACCTGGGCATTTAAAAACAATGGTTGTGCCTGGTTGGTATATCCAGGATCTCGAATGAGGTGTGTTAGTATCTGAATCTTGGTACGACTGCAGTTCTTGTGCATAATCATCTCTTGAGGGATCTGTTCCATTAGATATACTCACAGTTCTTAGAGAAATGAAACAAACAAAAAAATCAAAATCCCTCTAAAGAGTCCTTGGATGGACAAATAATACTCCAATCAGAATTGAAACCTGAAAATTTGGAGACAATGGAAGGAATTTCACAGTACTTCACTCTTTCTGGAAATAATGAGGACCAGTGAAAATGAAGGCAATCAGAAAGTAGTCTTATTTTTAAAGTGCCTGCTTCTGAACTATTGGATGCATGTCTTTGGCTGACTTCAGATAGAGGAGAATAATTATTAATCTGAAGTTCAGCAATGTGTGAAGTAGTGCCCTCCAAATAAAAATGGAAGTTATGAATAATATGCGTTTAAACAGAGGATACTAAATGATGATGGATGAAACTATAAAAGAATTTGTGTTGATCTGAAGCTGAAGAGTCAGTCTTTTAATATGGAGATAGCTGAGATCCTGATACAAGACTGGATCATGAGTAGGGTCTGAAACAAAAAACTCAGAGGATTACTAGAATCCCCACATTAACACCAGAGAAAACGATTAGAATTTGCCAGCAGTGGGAGTTACTCTGTCTTGACTGAAGCTTGTGGAGGGTAGACAGTATACTGACACTGAAGGGAACTGAAGAAAAGAGATGTAAGAGCTAAAGACATAAGGAGCGCAAAGTCAGAGTCAATCAAGAACAGCATAAAGATCTGCACATGTTTTGACAACCAATGCAAGGCAGCCGTGTGCGCATACTACGGAAAAATAGGACAGAGACAGCAGTACTGGTTCAGAGAAATTTCTCATAGAAAAAATGAAAAATGCTTCAACAGAAGATGAATGGACTACCAACCTGAAAGTAAATGACACATTTATTAATTTTAAGTTGAATATTGGAGCACAAACGTGTATTGCTCCAGAAATATTGCCACAAATGCTAAGGAAAAGACATAGTAAATGGGTAAAACACAAAGCCCACAATAAAGAGTTTACTTCCACTAAAGAAACCTGTGGACTAAATATATCCTTAAATTAAAAAACTAGAAAAGATACCATTTCCACCAGTATCAGTCTGTAACAGGGAAATCTAGCTCTGTTAGTAGGAAGCAGAGTGGTCCCTTTAAGACCAGAGTCTTTACAGCACAGCTTGCCAGCAGAGCAGGGGTTAAAGGATAGCCCTGCAGAGCAGTCAGCTGATTGGGGCTGTCATATGACTGGGTTAGAGCTCAGGTCAGAGCTATATAAACTCTGGGCTGAGCTAGCCACAGGGCCCAGCCCAGGCTGTGGCAGTGAGTGGATTCCTGAAGGCTCTAGGAAGCTGTGAAGCAGCTCTGCAAGTGAAAGCACCAACAGAGTGACCCAGAGACATGGAGCCATGGATAAACAGGCCAAATGACCCTATTTTTTTCTTTGTTATAGCCCAGGGGCTTACTGTTTATGTTGCAGTTTAAACCGGTGGTTTATGGCTGAAGCTGTATGGGATGTCGAAGCCTCATTAGCACCCACAGGGGCACAGCTACAGGGGCCAGGGGCCCAGAGAGAAGAATATTGATTGAAGCTAGTGCCTCAAAGCTGGTCCTATTGCAATGGGTCTGAGCTGGATGGCTTAGCTACAGAAAAGGGGCAGAAACCATTTTGGCTGAGACCCCAACAGAGTGAACATTTGATGCAAATAACACCCGTGAGACATGGGCATGATAAGGGGAGGTCGGAGTCATGCAAATAGCCCTTCAGGCAGTAGCTCGTCACCTACTGGTGTTTGAGAGCCAAGACCAGATCTGGGAAGCCCTGAGGCAGCCCCCCCTTTAAGAACTCAAAGTAACAATAAGTGGTGACAGGGGAGTATGTTCTCAGAAGAAAATTCAAAGTAAAGTGGGACTCAGGGGTACCTCCAGGCATTCTCAAATGCCTCTGAGGATGGCGCTCTGTTACATAGGCAAAAGAGTGTGCATTATTAGGTGGAAACACCTTGTATCATCAACAGATGCATTGGAGGAGCCAAAGCATTAAAACAATTCAGAAAGTTTGGGGACATCAGGTATAGGGTATACTGTCAATGTATACAGAAGCTTTGAACAGTATGCAGAATACAGCTGAAAAAGCCCAGCTGCCCTACAGATTAAGCCCCTAAGAAAATTCCCTTTGCTTTCAGTCAAGGCTAAAAGAAGAGCTGCTGTTCTAGGAGTCATGGAGCAAATAGAAGCAGGAGCAGTGGGTATGCTTGTCTGGTCATTACAAGGAGAACCCTCCCCCCCGCTTTTCTCTTATGTAGAGACCCAAAATAATGCTAATGTAAAAGGCAATATTCTTCACGATCTATCAAGGGAGAAAAATTGTGGGTGGTATGGCTGATGCCAAATATTTTTCTATATTGGATCAATTAGCTGAGGTCTAGGAGGTGTCCTTAGAAAGAGTTTGTGGAAGCTAATGACAAAGCTATTTATGACCACTATCAACCCTTCAGACCTACTCACACTTTAGCCCTACTCTGTGCGGGGCCTCCCAAAGCTCTCCATACTACCCACTCTGGGGTCTCTGGGATCTCCCATCCCTGCTGGGCTTAGGTGGCACTTTGCTTGTCATGCCTGGCCCCCCTATTCACATTCTCCAGGGTCTTATACCCCTCTCATAGGCTCAGGTGGCCGTAGCTGTGCCTGGCACTGCCACTGCCTCAAAAGCCCACCCGACAATGGGGGCTGGGGTTAAGGTGCCCCTCCTCACCTTTCACTGGGGAGGTAACTGGCCTGGCATTTCCTGGGGACTCCTGCGCCACTAGGAGCCCGACCAGACCATCCTTCCCCAGCAGGGTGCAGTTTTAGTTCATGCCCAGGACCAAGAGCCTCCAGCTCCTACCTGCAAGATGTTCCATGCAGCAGTTCAGTCAGGCAGTGTTCCTGCCTGGCTTCCAGCAGTAAGCTGCCCTGTTCATATAGGCAGCCAGTGTTTTAAAATGCCTGCCACAATCAAGTACCTGCCAGCTGCTTGACTTAGCCCTTGCAGTGGCAAGCACTACCAATGCCCTGCCACAGTGTGTGTGTGTGTGTGTGTATCTGTATGTGTGTGTGCGTGTATGCAAATTGAATATAAACCTGGGAGAGATTTGGTGGTTGCAGACACAGTCTCCAGAATGTTTCACAAAAGTACAGTACAGATAGGTCCAGAACTAAGTATTCTGTTTATAAAATTTATTAAAACAAACAAAAAACCAAGTCCTCTTCTGTTGAAGATTTAATGTTGGCTGTGATTATCAGAGCTGGGCCTCAGAATGTGGCATTCTAGAAAATGATTTGGGCTTTTAGCACAGAGTAACTGAGATAGCAATTTCTCTGCTGTTAGTATGATTCTTTGTACAAGATGAGATTTTGTTGAAAGGCATAAAGATGGTGATCTCTAACTACTGCAGAGATATGAGCTTAAAAATATACACAAGGGTAATTTAGAGTTTCAAAAATATAAGAGTAGGAGTAGAGCCATATTATTCTGCCTTCCATTGAACAGCAGCAGCATAGGAAGTTGCCATGGCTCACCAGATTTTCCCCAAAAATACATGACTGACCCCCAAGGAAAATTATCGCTCTAGAGAAAGTAGACCTAGATCTGTTTGTGCTAACTAGAAAAACTGGTATTCTCCCATCCCTGAAATAACTTAATTGAAAGATACTTCAGCTGAACAGGTGATTATGCATAGCAAATGTATGTTTTTCTAAATAAGGTATATCTGATGTAGTCATGTCTGACAATGGACCACGATGAAGTTGGTGCAAGTTCAAACAGTCTGTAGTGGAGTTTGGGTTAGGACATGTAACTACTAGTCTCTGTTATCCTCAAGAGCTTGGTATAAAATAATGTCAAAATAATAAACTGGTTATAGGAAAAGCTGCAGAGTCAGACACCGAGCCATATTTAGTCATAATTCCGTTAAACTATAGACTAGCACTGATGAAGCATGACTTGTTACTTGCTAACATTTTATTCAACAGAAAACTGAAAACAAGAATGCCAGCACTGTTAGAAACTGGTGTTAAAGTCAACAGGGACCAGCATATATATAGAGAGAGACAGATAAGGCAAAGCAAAAAAATCAATATGATGTGGGGTCCTGGGAGTTGCCACCACTTCAAGAAAATTATGCAGAGCATATCTACAGGGGAACATGGGACTGGAAGGGACCTCCTGGGTCACTGAGGCCAGTCCCCTGCTATCACAGGCAATTATATCCTATAATACCTTTCGTAAACTGATCAAGCTCCATCTTAAAAGTTGATAGGCTTTTTGCTCCCACTAGTCCTGTTCCAGAACATCACTCCTCTGATGGTTAGAAACATTCTTCTAATTTTAAGCCTAATATTTTCTATGGTGAATTTATACCCATTTGTTCTTGTGCCAACTTTGCTTAAATAGCTTTTCTCCCCCCTTGGTATTTATCTCAGTTATATTTATAGAGAGCAATAACATCCCCTCTTAGCCTTCATTGTCCAAGGTAAACATGACAGTCTCTTTTTCTCCTTCTTGTATAATAGGCTTGCCATTCTCATATCCTCCCATCACTGTACCTGTCCCAGCCTGAGTTCATTTGTTTTGAACCTGGATGACCAGCATTACACACAGTATTCCAAATGAAGTCTCAGTAATGACTTGTACAATAGTGTCCATACTTTCTTATTTCTAGAGAAAATGCCTTGCCTGATATATCTGAGGATTGTGGTTGCTGTTTTCACAACTGTGTTATATTTATGACTCTTAGCCATCCTTTGATCAACTAATGCGTCTGGGACTTTTTCCTTCTATATCATTTCCAATTGATGAGCCTCTAGAGCAGGGATTCCTGTTACTGTACTATTTCCTAGTTGAATGGCATTGCATTCTTATACTATTACATTTCATTCCATTTCTATTAGTATCCTATTCTATTAATCTAGCTCTCAAGGTTATCCAGTTCTGTATATTTCAGTCCTCCTGCATACAGGAAACCCTCACTATTCACGGGTTTGGCATTTGTGGTTTCAAATATTTGTGAATGCCGTACCCGCATCTTAAGTACACTTACAGGAGCTCCTCAGGAGCTCTGTGCTTGCCGCCACCAGGCTTCCCCCGCCATCGCCAGCACAGCCATGGCCCCCAGCCAGCGGGGGCACTATGTTCATGAACGCAGATGGCATTCAAGAATGCAGTGCTGTATTTGTGGATTTCGCCATTCGTGGGGATCTCCAGAGTGTATCCCCCACGAATGGCAAGGGTCGCCTGTATTAGCAATGGCTGCCAACTTTGTATCATCAAGAAATTTAATTAGCACAGTGTAACCTGCCATGCCTCTCCCCCTGAGCATCACGTATCTGGGTTTCTTTCAAACCTCGCCTTCATCTCCTGGGCTACATGGCCAGGCTACTGGGAGCGGCCTTGGGTCAGCTCCCCAGGGATCTTTCCTGCCATGTCTTTGATGGTAATTGGTTTTCTAGCAGGAGGATGGTGTCTGGTCCCATCTCCCCTGTTCCTCTCCCCTGGTCGTCTTCGCAGCTATTGCTTCTCAGGGCCCCACCTCCCCTACACCCCGCCTAACACCAACAGTGATGTTGTCCATCAGGACCAGTGTTCTGGCCCTCACTGATGCTCAGTTTCTTAGGGGCTGCAGCTGTGGGCTACAGGTGGTACTTGCACCGAGCATCTGCCGCCACCTTTCTGTGCTTCCTGGCTCACGTGGTGCCTGACTCCACCCGGGCCTCGGGTCCTGTTTTCGCGTTGTTCCCTCCCTGGGTTTGGTACCTGTTGTCTGGCATCCGTGTCCAGGTTCTGGCCCCGTTGGCTCTGCCGGTGTCCCAGTCGCTGCTGTTGCTGGCCTCTGCCCACGCTGGCCTCGTAAGCAACTGCTTGGGCCCTCACTGGCCTGACTTGCCCTCCGTGCTCCCTGCTCTGGGGCGCCACCATGCTTCCTCCTCCTCAGGATCCTCTGAGCTCTCTGGCCTCTCCAGAAATTTATAATTTCTTATATGGTACCATATCACCTGCTTTACTGAAATCTAGATGAGACCTGAATTTCTTTAGTGTAAAAAAAATTGAGGTGATATTGTAGCCATGCTAGTCCAGAAAATGTGGGATGGTAAGAATTTTTTTGTTAACATCTATTTTGGACAAATTGTATAATTGGGAGAAGTATTAGACATGTTTTTGGGCACAAAGTGACCCAATAAAAGGTACCACCAAACAAATCTTGCATCTTGCATATTTAATCTATGAAGTCAGTTAATTTGTGAAAGAAAGGTATGACAATGAGAATGCCAAAGGTAGTTCATGGTAGGCAAACATGTATTACATTTTAAAATGTATTTATTTATATCAGGAATGTCAAACACAGCCTAAGAGCTGGATCCAACCTGGAGAACCCGTGGGTTTTGGAATGATTTTGTGCAGTGCAGGTGGCATGCAGGCTGGACTGGTTGTAAATGCTGCACACAGCAAAGGGGGCCAACACAGGGCACACTGCCAGAATAGCCCCACTTCCTGGCTCCAGTGTGGCCTGATCTGGCCCAGAGACCAGCCTAGTGACTCATCTGGCCCATGGAGTCAGATGAGTTTAACATCCCTGATTTATGCAATTTTATATTTTATATGCTGCCCTTTCCTTTCCCATTCCTTCCCATTCAGGGCAGCTTACAGTATGAGAACAAAAAAACTTAAATGCCTGCCCATATAGGTCTTACAGCACTTCTGAAAGATGTCCAGGTTTGGG
Organism: Alligator sinensis; assembly: GCF_000455745.1. Taxonomy (NCBI): domain Eukaryota; kingdom Metazoa; phylum Chordata; order Crocodylia; family Alligatoridae; genus Alligator; species Alligator sinensis. The sequence continues at coordinate 48,264 of NW_005842525.1, forward strand.
CTCTAGGAGTTCAAGAGGCAGGGAGTTCCACAGCTGAGGAGTAACTGAGCACCTGAGACTACCTCCCACACATTTTCACCAAGCAAACTTGATGTGCTGATGATACTCTCAGCTGACCTTTGGGATCGTGATGGAGCCATAAGGGAGGTCATTTAGGAACTTGTAGGTCAAAATTCAGCACCTCGAATTGTGCCCGGAAAGCTAATGGGAGCCAGTGCAGTCTCTGGAGGACTGGAGTTCTGTGCTTGTGGCAAATCATTCTTGTTAGAAGGTGTAGCTTCAGGACAGTTTTCAAATCCCTGTGTAGGGTGCATTGTGGTAGTCTACCCTTGAGGTTATGAAGGTATGGATGATGGCAACCAGACCTGAGTACAAAAGAAAGGGTCACGCCCTTCTGACCAGATGGAGTTGGTGAAAAGCACTCCTAGCCAACACTGTCACCTGAAGATACAACTGCAGCAGAAGATCCAGGAGCACCCTAAGGCCATGAGCTAGAGTGACAAAAAGAGGCCCCATCAATGATAGGCATCTCAGACTCCCTCTCCTAAGTCTCATGGTCTGTCCAGCACAAGCACCTCTGTCTTGTCTGGATTAAGTTTCAATAGATTCATGCCCATCCAATCCACAGCTGTAGCCAGGCACTTGGAAAGGCCGGAGACTCCAAGGCCAAGGTCAGAAGAAAAAGAGAGGTAGAGCTGGGTGTCATTGGCATAGTGATGTCATCTCACTCCAGATCTCTGCACAATCTCATCTCCTTTTATCCCATTTACCATTTTAACTTCTCTGATCATTCATTTCTTTAAACAATGTTCTAAAGCCTCCCATACTCTTGAAAGCCTCCCATACTCTTAAAGACTAACGGACCTGTATTTTTCTGGATCACAGTGTTTATCCTTCTTAAATATAGGGGTACATTAGCTACTTGATTATTTTTACTAATCAGTCCATTTTCCAGTTTTCATAGATTCTCTGCTTATTCCTATTAACTTTTTTGAGATGGTTATTCATCCAGTTATGTCTGTAGCCCTCTGTACAGTGTTTTCCCCTACTTGCTTGGGCTACAGATTTCAAGTACTTTTAGCACCTTTGACTTAAGAAATTCCAGAACTCCTCCACATGCAAGTCCTTGAGCTCTCACCCTATTTCAGTACAGTTCTTGGTCCCTTTAGCTTATCAAAGTTCATCCTTTTGAAACTGAGAATCTTAGTTATAGACCTACTTAATCTATTGTTGAGTCAGTGACCATTTAGCTGTAACTGCTAAAATATCTAGGTTTTACCATTATTAGTAGCATCTTTCCCTTAGTCTTTATTATGAAGTTACATTTTCCCATAATGATAAAGTTCTCAGGAGTATGTATCTCTGTAAAACTGTTACAAAGATCTCTATCCACATCTAAATTTGACCATGGGGAATTTATCACAAACTCTCATTTTGACAGTTGGCCCAATAAAAGATACCATCAAACAAATGTTTTTCTCTAGCAAGTTGTTGTTCTCTAGGAAATCAGTTACCTTTTCAAAGAAAGATGTGAGAACAAGAATGACTAGCACGATCTACCTTTGGAAAACATGTATTACATATTATTTATGTGATTTTATTTTTTTATATGTCACCCTTCCCCACATGGCAGCTTACAGGCAGAGAGCAAAACAACTTAAAAAGGGTCCTTTTTCAGTGATTTTGGACCCAAATAGTTTCTTTTTTGCCCATGGTATCCCATGTTATTTCTATACAATCAATTGCATCTTTAATACAATATTAACCTTTCCCTTTTTCCTTTTATTTTCATCTTTCCTAGTTCAAAACCTATATTCCAGTCATGATTGTTATCATGCCATAGTTGTGTTATCCCTGAAGTGTCTGGTTTTCATGTCCTGCACTAGTAGTTAGTTCTTCCATGTTGTTGCCCAGGCTTCTTGCATAAGCATAAGCATGTCAGTAGAAAAAAACTAAACATGTCCATTTTTCTAGCCAGACTAGGAACAGTCCTTTCACTAATTGTATCCTACCTGACTTCACTACTGTCTTTCTCCTTGCTGTCTATCTTCTTACCCTCTGTATTCTTTTAATTGTTATTTTATCCTTGTTTACCTGATTTTCCTCTGTACATTGTATAAAAATGAAGAACAGACATTACATTAGTATCTCCCAACCTCTGCTCTCATTTCTGAATTTAAACCTGTTTTTATGAATCAAACCAGAGAATTATTCATTGCTATCTGCCCCAAGAAGTTGTCCCATAATCTTAAGAGTTTGTCACTACATATGGGCATATACTGAGGAGAAATAGGCAGCAGTTTCCAGCTTCCAGAAGAGAGATAAGTGGCATTGATTCTGTCATTTTCCTGATAATATCTCAGACAGGAAACAATCAAAGGGGTGTACAACACAACCCCCAGGACATGGTACTGTCAGAACAAATGGACTTATCTCCTCTTGACAATAGTAGTACTGCAATTTCAAGGGAGCCAGCAAATCCAAATGGCAGTTAATTGATTGTTCATTGTTGTTATTGCCAAATTTGGTGGGGAAAGGAAGATGTGGGCAACTGTACGTTTATTAGTTTTATATTGTCTAATGCAAAATAACTATTACCTCTCACCAACATCAAGAACACAGACTATCTGGAACACAACAAGAAGCCAACAGAGAGCACCAAAGCTAGACTTTGACGCAAAAAATGAGGTACAGAGAGCAACCAAATGTTGCGTAAATCAGTACTGGACTAAGCTCTGTGCTGAGATACAGACAGTCTTAGACACAGGAAACCTAAATGTCATGCACAATGGTCTGAAGAAAGCTCTAGGCCTTACTGTCAACAAGGTTGCCCCTCTTAAGTCACGCAGTGGTGAAGCCATTAGAGATAGAAGCCAGCAGATGTCTCATTGGGTTGAACACTACTCAGAGCTATACTCACAAGGGAGAAACATCACCACCAAATACCAAATCTACAGGTCATGCCAGAGCTAGATGTGGAGCCCACTTTAGAAGAGTTAACCAAGGCCATTGATTTATTATCAAGTGGCAAGGCTCCTGAAAAAGATGGCATTCCAAAGGACATTCTCAAGTGTGGGAAAGAAAGCGTACTACCATATCTTCATCAGCTGCTACTCAAATGTTGAAAAGAGGATGAGGGACCACAAGACATGCATGATGCAAACATCATCACTGTAAAAATAAAGGGGATAAGGATAAAGGAGATAAGGGTGACTACAGCAATTACAGAGGTAAATTGCTACTAATTATAGTAGGAAAAGCTTTTGCAAGGGTTATTTTGGTGTGCCTACAACAACTGATGAGTCATATCTACCCTGAATCTCAGTGCAGATTCAGGGTTGGGAGATCAACCATAGACATGGTATTTTCCCTGTGGTATTTTCCACTTCAAGAAAAGTGCAGAGAGCAAAACCGACCATGGTATATCACTTTCATGGATCTAACCAAAGCATATGACACTGTCAGCAGAGCCTTTTGCAGTCCTAGAAAAGACCAGTCCTATTAAGTCTTAGACACACTTCCACGACAACATGAAAGAAACCATTCAATTGAATCCCAGAATTTAGGCCCTGTAAAATTTAGGTACAGATGTGAATCCTGTAAAATTTTCTTTTTATTTTCTATTCAGTAGATTTTAAATGGCCTGCACTCCTGGCACTAGATATTAGTTAGTTTCACCGAAGGTTCTGAAAATTTTCTGTGTTTCTTGTGTTTATAATCCTTAAGATCTTATACAGTAAAAGTTCTGTTGTCCGGCATCTTACAAGCCAGCATACTGCACTAACCGGCGTGCCAGCTTGTAAGATAAAGTGAAACCAGAAGTGCCCACTGTGGCACTTCCGGTTTTTCCGAGCCTCCATGACTTGGGGCAAAGCAGCCTGCGTTGACAAGCCCCCACGGCCCGGGGGCATAACAGGCTGTGCGGGACCCACCTCCCTGGCGGGAGGGGTAGCAATGCCGTGGGAGGGATGGAGATTGACTCTAGACGCGGTGTGAGAAGCGGTGGCTGGGGCCATTCAGTTAACTGGCATATTTTGTTATCCCCCCGGAAACGGGGAATGCTGGATAACAGAGCTTTTACTGTATTAGTTTTCTTATTTCCAGTGTGTTTGCATTGAGAGAGAGAATTAAGTTTTAATCGATTCTGTTAAACCTTATTTTATAACCCATATTTATTGCAGCTATAACATTTTCAAAAAACCTTTTTCCTTACCATTTCTAATGTAGGTTGTCATTTCCTAGTACTGTATATACATTTTGGCAGAGGGGTGAACAACTTAACAGGCTGATGCCATTTTAATTATTTTATTGAGGTGGCTTTGGCCCAGAATGCTTGTCGGAATTTACAAATGTGCGTTGATTTATATTTCACTTTGTAAACCAAGCCCATGAGACTGACTAATTAGAATCATGACTCAAAGCTACAAGGGGTATGTATTGATTCAGCTCATGAAAAGAGCGGAATGATCAAAAGCAAACATCCATCTCTCTCTCCATCCAAGGTTCAGGAGGTTAAGTACTATTTGTCTCAAATCATGGCATTAGCTCTGTCTTTGTAATGGAGAAGACAATTAACAGCTATATCCATTCAGTTTTAGTACGCACTTTATTATTTAGAAGAATGTGCTTTTCATAATTTAATTAAGGCATACATAGTAAACTATTATTGCATCTTTTTTCATTGGGTGGTATTTTGCTTCTATTTTTACTTCTATTTTTCTTTACTTATTTAAAATTAAAAAGTGCCTCATATTGGCAGAAAGAGCATAACAGATTAAATATAAAGTTTTTGCAGTACTGTTACCAAATCTGCCCATTACTTTGGAGTGTGCTCATTTATTAGGGATAGTTTCTAGGGTCTTGGTGATTCTGTCAATGTGCTGCTTGTGTTACTATACGGAGCTGTATCTCTCCCTTCTGCAAGCCCTGACCCCCAGTGGAGCTATCTTGCAGGACTCAATCTCAATGGGACTGGGTTCCTCCAGTCACCAAATCAGTCATACACACAAACACACACAAATTAACGTGACACGCCTGACCTGGCCGGGCTGATCAGCATGGACAGGCTGACACCCTCATATGCCAAGAATCAGTTCATAAGAGCAACAATAAAATGCAGTCAGACACAAGCACACAGGTAAACAGAATCCCTCTGAATCCGGCTGGGTGTCCAGCTGACACCCTCATGGGCCAGCATTCAGTTCATAAGGGCACGTCTGAGTCAAACTGGGTCAATCAGCCTGTACAAGCTGATCCCCTTATGTGTTTCAAACTCAGCACGTCCCAATCTTTGGCCTCTTGATGAGCAGACCCCACAATAATTTGGGCTTCACAGGGATCTTTAGCATAGGTAAAAGAAGCGTTGCTGCAGAGCACGGGAGGAAAGAGAAGCAGAGAAGGAAAAATATACCCAATTACTACCAGTTTGACTATAAAAGTTATTTATTGCTAAGCATATGAAATATATAATAGTACTAGTAGTAATAGACATGCAAAAGAAAAACAAACACCAACAATGACAATACTACCCTGGTTTCACTAAGTATTTGGGGAAACTTAGCTCAAGCTTAACTGATACAGTTCAGGTTCAGAAGTTTATGCCTAGAAAGAAGACAGAGAACGCTGGGATCTCACCTAGTCCACGGTACTCAGGCTGCAAAGCTGACAGGCACAGTCTGTAGCACAGTCCTTGAAGGGAGAGATGATCTGTTCTTCCAGCGTCCCAAGAACGACAGGGGATGGTGTCAGCACAGGGGTTTTCTTCTTCTCCTTCTTTCCTCCTGCTTCTACTTCTTTTCCTTCCTTTTCCTCTTCCTCTTCTCCCTCTAGCAGCACACACACTTACAGATTTTTATACCCTCAGTTCAGCTGCTCCGTAGCACCCTCAGTAGTGTAAATCATTGTCTTTTCTATTGACAAGGGGTTATCTGGTTTGGACCATCTCAGGAAACTGATTGATAATCAGGAAACACTTAAGATTAGGGAGTAACCCAAATACTTGGGAGCCAGCTTGAGATTCCTATGGGTGGCAGATATACTGATGGGATATCTCATGGTTTCTTCAGGAACAATAGATAGCTTGCAGCATCAGGATTTTGGATTTTTACTTGTTGTGCACAAGCCTCAGCTTAGCATGACTTTTCCAGATCTTACTATAGTCTTTTAACAGACTTAAAGCAATTATTGGGGTGCTCATAACCTTTTGTGGAGAGGACTCCCACCAGTCGTCTCGGGAAAGATATGACAACACCTGGGATTAGGGCTCCAGCAGGCTGGATGCTGTGATGAACCCTTAACCATTGTTCAAATGTTGCCCATACCCCCTCTGACTTGGTCTCTTGCCTCAGCATTCCCTAACCCGGCAACCGAGTTTTAGTCAATCAAGTTTAAATAGGCCTCCCATAGTGGGACCGGGGAATGTACGGCCCGAGATGCCTATTAAACTTAGAGCTGTGTGTGTGTGTCTGGGGGGGAAAAGTCCTTAGTCAATTCAGATTAGAACTGGCCTGATAAATGCTGAGCTGGGTGTGTGTGAACATGGGTTGATTAACATTGGAAGCACAGATTCCCCATCATGCAGCGCTCTCCTGCTTCTCTGGTCCCAGAATTCACTGCAGCCTCTGCTTCAGGCTTTCTGTTTTCCATCTCTCACGTAAATGAGACCTAGGGCAGTTGATTCACTCTTGTAACCCTTATCTGGTGAGGGTCTTAGGTGCGTCTCTCACTGCATCTTAATCAGTTTCGTTTAGGTAGAGGAGGGGGGGGTGAGTCCTTTGTGAGTCAGACAGACTGTATCCTGTGCCCCAATTGCCCAAGAATACAGAGCTGAGACGTAACAGTACAGAGTTAATTTATATACTGTTCAAAGACAATAGCAACCTAAGTTGTTATTTAAATAGGATCCAAAACCTAAAATGTATTTATGTTTCTATGCTGCCTTAATGTAAGAGGAATATTAATGAATTAATGCCATAGTCAATGGAGAACCCCAGTAGAAGCATTCCATATGCCCTCTGTACTGGAGAGTGGTTTCCAATCGGGACTATTCTCCTAGTCCTAGAAGAGTGAAAGGAGGCAAATACATGTGTTGGGACATAGATAGTGTTCAAGGACACCAGGAATACAGAAGCATCCAGTTTCATTCTGCAGAAGGGCTGGAGGAGGCATCCACCACTTATTTCATGCACTCCAGTAGCCAGCCAGAGGCAACCAGTTCAGAAATAAATGTGAATATTTTCTTTTTGAAAAGAAAGTTGCACAGTAAAATAAAAACAACCTTTAAGTCTTCAACTGCCTTGTGTAATTACTCAGTAACTGTAACCCTTATTGGACTGGGAAAGGAACTCAAACTCAGTAGTGTAACTAGAGGTGTGTGAGAGGAGCAAGCCCTCAAGGTGATAGGTTAGGAGGGATGCTGGAAGAGCAACAGCCAGGGTAGGCAGAGCATGTGGCAGTGGCAGTGGGAGCAGCAGCTCCTCAGCCAGGGACTGTTTAGGAGTTCCTGACATGGGTAGGACTGCTGCACCAGCCCTTCACCCCCTCTCAGAACCACCCACTCCCCTTCCACAGTCTTTGAACTCCTTCTCTCCCTTGCCTCCCATCCCTGGTCTCAACCCACGTTCCCTGCAGCACTCCCACAGGGTTTGCCCCAGGCACCTACTCCTCTTGTTATATCACTGCACACACTGAGTGGTTTTTTTCTTTGTGTAATCTAGTTCTTTTTTAAAATGAAATGAAGTACAGATTAATTTCATGACAGTTTTTTCAGCCTGAGGTTGAGTGATACCTGGCGTAACCCCACAAAATCTCACTGTCATATTCAGATGTGGGAAACAAAAGTAACCTCAGTAGTACTACATTTTGGAGTTCAACAAATAACGAATTTGTAGTCAGTTTTTTTAGAGTATTACTAACAACCCTGTGCTTGTTGCATGAGCCTGTGCCAAACTCTTCATTACTAGGAGCTGGAAATATTCATACCCACCCACACTTGAAGACTGGATTGAAGAAGTTTCATATTGCATAGTTACTGAAACTATTAAATATAAAAACAAAGCATGTCTCATACGGGAGACTGGATGATTCAGAATTTGTTGTTGTTTTTTAATGAAATGCAGAACTTTCCACTTTTGATCAATGGTCAAATGTATCTTTAGTAAACAATGATTCAAAGCCAAATCTGATGGTTATTCGGAGGTCTGGCAAAGGTGGGTCTAGTTCCTACTGGAGATGTATTTCTGTTCCATCTGTCCCCATCAGATGGAGAAAGAGACTTAAGTGCCCTCACATGTTGTTTATTTCTGTGGGAGCCTGAGGTGCTCAGCATCTTACAGAATTGAAATCTAGTTATGGAAAGTGAATTGTTTTCTTGTCCTAATAGGCCTCATTCCTAATCTGGAGAATTTTTCTATCTTTGGGCAGTGGGCAGGATTCTATATTTTTCCTGCTCATGCCATTCTTTCCCTTTGTGTAACAAGAATTAACACAGGAAATCAAGACCACTAGTACAGAATTTGTTTTAAAAAAATGTGAAGGGTTATCATGTTTAGGATGATGATCTAGTTAGGATATTGATGAACATCCTTCCCTGTTTAAGCATTCCTGTAATCCCCCCATGTTTGAGGAAATACTTGAAATTTGAATGGTATTTGCTACCTGTCTGTTTTGTTGTGTTTTGTTTTTTTAGGCTGTAGCACATGTACAGAGTATCATAGGAAAACACCCATTTTCCCTTCTCCCCCCAAAAAGACACACTGTGATTGTTTGACATAGCCCCTTGAATTGAGATAAATCTTCCCCTAACCTGCAAAATGTTATGGATTCAAATTCAGGGTAATTTCTTCCCACAGCAAGGAAGTTTCTTCAAAAGATACCCCATAGATGCCTCAAGATTCCCTGCCCCAGGGCAACTGTGTCCATGTAGTCTTGGCCATAAATATTGTGGGACAGGACTCTGTGCTTTTGCTAACATACTCAGCCTATTGCAAAGTGCTGTGTACAGTTACATTAATATATAAATAACATTGCAGGAAAATTTAATAAATGAAAAGGCAGAAAACTTTGTTTAGTTGACTGATATAATTTGTTAGAAACTATATGAAAATAGAATATTTCTTGTCTACTGCAATGAAATTACTAAAATATATCTGGTAAAAATTCATTTGTATGCTTGTTGGGAGTCTTGTAAAGAAAAATAACCAGAATATATATTTAAAAAAGACAAGCTGTAATGCTACAGCAACAACTCAATGAACCTGATGATTGGATGGGGTTAGACATATGTCCAAATCTACAGTGCTTCTATACCTGTTATTCTTTCCTTCGAGTGGAACTGTTCCTTTAGCCTACTGTGTAGAATCGGCCATTATTTTTGAGCCAGAGTTAAATGGTAAACTGGGGTTCATTTTTGCCATTACTTTGTGTTCTGCTGAAACGTTTGGCAGTTACTCCTTGGTGTTTGAGTTCTTTTTCTCTCTTTTTAAGTGCTGGTGATGATTCTGTGATGATGTCTGTTGGGTGACATTTATAAACACGTCATCTGCTTTGACAGGAACAATGAGCTACAAGGATTTTCCAAGGAGACACTTCTAGGCAGTGTAAAAGGTTTGTCATGTACTAATTACATTGGATTTCATGTGTGTCAGGAGTTCCCTACATCATGGGGATTGGTAGGTCACAGGTGTTTGTTGTCCAATATCACTTCCTACTGTACTGCTGATGGTCTAAGTTCCCTGTTCAGTTCCAGTTTATTATTATGTTTAAGCCCCAACCGATGGATATCCATTAGAAGATGCAAAGCATCTGGAGGTAGTGGGGCTCAGATCCTTGTGCTCCACTGAGTCCCATCACAGGGTCCTAAGATTAAGTTTTGATAGATCTCATTGAACCCAGGGGTTCTTCCTATTTAATTTCTGTGCAATCATTACCATCTCCCAGGCTGGCTCACTGACCATGCTTCTAGTATTTTTGGGGCTCCTCACAATTGTGGAGCTGTCTCTCAGACCCTAAAACTTCCCTACCCAATCATTAAGCTCTGCACAATCCAAGAACTCTCTTCTAGTCACAGAAATCTTCACAGCCTTAAAGATCACTTCAGACTGTGTGCAGCTTCCTTTTTATCGTAGAAAATTAGGTTTCAAATGGACCTCAGGAGGTCATCTAGTCTAACCCCCTGCTCAAAGCAGGACTACCCCCAACTACATCAACCCCCTCCAAGGTTTTGTCCAGCCCAGTCTCCAAGGATGGAGAGTCCACAACCCCTCTGAGTGACCTGTTCCACTGCTTTTACTATCCTCCTGGTAAGAAAGTTTTTCCTAAACTTCCCTTGCTGCAACTTGAGACCCATTGATTCTTGTTCTATCACCTCTCACCACTGAGAACAGCCTAGCTCCATCCTCCTTGGAGCTACCCTTTAGGTAGCTGAAGGCTTCTATTAAATGCCCCCTCAGTCTTCTCTTCTCCAAGCTAAATAAGCTCAGTTCCCTCAGCATCTCCTCATAAGTCATGTCCCCCAGCCCCCCACACCATTTTTATTGCCCTCCGCTGGACTCTCTTCAATTTGTCCACATCCTTTCCGTAGCAGGGGGCCCAAAACTGGACACAGTACTCCAGATGTGGCCTTACCAGTGCTGAATAGAGGGGAAGAATCACTTTCCTCGATCTGCTGGCAAGGCTCCTGCTAATGCGGCCCAATATGCTGTTAGCCTTCTTCGTAACAAGGGTGCACTGCTGGCTCGTATTTAGTTTATTGTCTGCTGTAACCCCCAGGTCCTTTTCTGCAGAGATGCTGCTTAGTCAATCCCTAGCCTGAATTGGTGCATGGGATTGTTGCATCATAAGTGCAGGACTTTACACTTGTCCTTATTGAACCTCATGAGATTTCTTTTGGTCCATTCCTCCTATTTTTCTACGTCTTTCTGAATCCTAGCCCTACACTCCAGTCTATCTACTACTTCCCCCAGGCTGGGGTCATCTGCAGACTTGCTGAGGGTGCACTCCATCCCATCTTCTAGGTTGATGAAGATACTGAACAAAACCGGCCCCAGGACTGACCCCTGGGGCACTCCATTTGATATCCTTCTGTTGCATGTTGTACTTCTGCCTCCTGACTGGTGAGCCAGGAGGCATAGGGTGCCATGGGGTCTAGGTCCACTGGTGCTCCCAATTAACTTTTTCCCTGTTGATTTGTAGGAATGAACTAGGATTCAGGATGTCTGGGATAAAATTCCAATCTCTGCCATGGACTTTTTATGTGATTACAGACAGGTCACTTACTTTTTCTGTCTCTCTCTTTTCCACTGGCAAGATAAGTTTAATAATGCAACTTTTTTTCCCCTTGGCTTTTGTCTGTTGTTTCTATTTGGGTGATAAGTTCTTAACACAGAGGGTCTTTTGTTATGTGTATGTGCAGCATCAAGCACTGTAGGGCTCCGGTGTTATTGAAGCCTCTCAATCCATACTATAAACTAAGAAAACAAGTTTAAA
>NW_005842525.1:59760-60529 GCF_000455745.1 Alligator sinensis
CTACTATATCCTTTGTTTTCACAGTTCATATATTAATGTCCATCTTGTAGGATCTTATATTTGTGCAGCAATGATTTTAAACCAATAACTGTTAATAATTCCTATAAAAATTGTAATTTTTTTCTTCATGGAATTTGGAAAAAACATCTCTCTTAAATAATTCAGAAAAAAGCAATCAACTGGGAAAATGCATTTTACTTTTCACTGATGTCAACAGGAGTTGCATGTATGCTGAAGCTCCTGAATCAGGTCTAACAAGAAAGTGTGTCTTAGTTTATTGTTAAGCAGAATAAGTTTTAAGTGGAATACTTAGTATCACTTAAAGACTGTTCTAATCACTGTAATTTTCATTGACTGCTGGATGGACTGGATATAACAAGTCACAAAATCATATTTGCTTTCAAACAGTAAGAGATTACATATTTTCACAGCATGAACATTGGAGCCAGGGCATATAGACACACTTTTGGATGTGGAAATGGAGAAGTAGACTCCATCCTTTATTGGAGGGGGGATGACCCCACCTCCAGTGTAAGCCTGAGTGCTATAATGCAATTTCACAGAGCTCATGACCCTCTACTTGTAAATGCCACAACTTGATTTGGGGTCACAAACCCTAGTTTGGAAACTGCTGGTGTACAGCAGTACTTTTTATTTTTGAATGAAGGATGAGATGAAGGAGCACAATTGAGAGTATTTCTGTTTTCGTCTCGCCCCCAGCCCTCACATAGGTAACACAGCCCTGCTGAATGCCATCAGAAAATGAAAG
>NW_005842525.1:60539-62828 GCF_000455745.1 Alligator sinensis
AGGTGAGTTCAGAATTCATTTGTTGATAAGCTTTATTTTTGCCTAACACTAAAGCGTGTTATTGGCAGGGATCAATACAACTCGGAACCTGAAGCATCTGTGAAATAAGTGGTCTGGGATTCTGCTGGGATGAGTCTGTGTTTTAGATTTAGCCTTTTTTTTTTCATTAAAATTTCCCACTCGTGCTAATAAAGGAAGTGCTGATGGTAAAGGGTTTGTCTACAGGAGGTATATTTGCAGTATATGTAGGCAGTACCAATAGTATGCCTATAGTATGCACTATGGGAATAGTGGAATGGACTTCCTGCACATAGGGTTCCAGGTAGACAAGCTTGTACATGCTGGACGCATCTACACACGATGCTATGCCACTGTAGCTCATCACTACAGCGACATAGTGTTGGTGGGCACTAACCATGACTCTGCCGCTACTGTGTAGTAGCTTGTTGCTACTGTGTAGCAGGGTCAGAAACGACCCATGCACTGCCGGGACTGTGCAGTACCAGTGAGTACTGTGCAATCATTTAGTACTTGCTAAAGCAAGTACTAAATGACTTCGCAGTACCAACTGCACAGTTGGGCACGTGTGTAGATGCGCCCACTGTGCAAAACCCATTCACCACAATTTCACTTCTGTTAATGCCCAGGATAGATGTAACAGGTAGATTAAAACTAGCTTGGATCTGTCCATCCTGCAGTTTTACCTCCTGACCACAGCGCACACTTGATAAGTTTTTTTTTCTTTGTTTGTTTTGTTTTTTTGTGACCCTTTTATTCCTATGGCTTCTTGCTTGTATGCCTCTTACAGCACTTCCCCTCCCCACTCCTCCCCTTTTCTTCTCTCCTGCTTTCCCACCTATTATTCTAATCGCTCATGCAACTTTATTCTTTGCTCTGTGTTGTCCTTCCACAGAATCTTATGAAGTAAACTCGAGTTCATGAAGGTCTGTGTTTATATATATATATATATATATATAGGGATGTCAATTAATTGCAGTTAACGTGTGCAGTTAACACACTAGTTGGATCTTGCATTAATTTTTTAACTCGTTAACTTTGCATGTGGTTTTGGAGCCTGTACCTGGGCTCCACTCCGTTGCCTCCAGGCCTTCTAGCAGGGCAGCGGTGGCAACACAAAGAACCGCAGGGCAGCCTGGGCGTGGGCTCTGGGTGGCTGCAGCAAGGGGCAGTGGGCACACACAGACACAGACACACATGAGCAGCTGCAGCGTGTATGCCAGATGTAGAGCAGTGCTGCACTGGTAAGTCTCTGGAGGAGGAGGGGTAGGGGGAGAGGGAAGGGGTGGGGAGGCTGATTGAGGCCCTTATGGTGAGGGGGGGAGTAGGGCAGGGGCTTGGGTGAATAGGCCCCTGGGGTTAGGGCAGGCTGTGAGATAGAGCTGCAGGTGGCTCGTCCAGGGGAACGGGGATGTGGGGGCGTGGCTTTCTGCCACCGTGCATATACCCCCAGAGGAGGCATGAGCGGCATGTGCTACCAGGATTTGTGTGCGGAGTGGATGGAGGCTGCCCACTGAGGGGTGGGGCTCTGTGCACTGCTGTCTTTGTCCTGGGAACTGTGCGACACCATGTTGTGCTTCCAGCTGCCAGGCAGGCATGGGATGTGCGGCCAAATCTGGGGTGCATGCGCCCCCCCCATGCCTCCCCTGAGGGTGCACACAGTGGCACAGAGCTGTCCTCCTTCCCACCCCTGGATGAGCCACCTGCAGCTCCATCATATGACCTGCCCCAGTCCCAGGGCCCCACCCCCTCCTTCACTGTGGGGGCTTGATCTGCCTCTCCCCCTCCCCCTCCACAGACTTACCTGCTTGGTGGTGCCTGTGTGTGTGCCTGTGCATGTGTCTGTCCTTGACTCCCAAACCACAGCCCCCCCAGCCCTGCTGTTTCCCCTCGCTCCTATCGCACATCCTGCCAGGGCATGCAGGGTCCACACCCCCCTCCCCCACACCCTCCTCCTTACCATGCAAAGTACCTGCATAATTTTGAGGTTTTAGTTGTGTGATTAAAATCGTGATTAATTGCGACTAACTTTTTTAATCACACAACTAATTGCAATATTTTTTTCTAACCGTTTGACAGCCCTAGATATAATTTAGTAACTCTGCAAAGGTGCATACTTACCCCATCTGACTGACTTTAGACTAACACAGCTCTCCCAGTATATACATATCCAAAGTATAAACACAGATTACCAGGCTTCCAGAACTAAGGGCAAAAACATATGTTACAATACTTAAAACAAGGAGGGACACATTTTCCCTATATCTGAGC
>NW_005842525.1:62862-68679 GCF_000455745.1 Alligator sinensis
AGATGTGCAGGGGCATGTACCTGTAGTGGCACAAATAGTAGCTGCACAGATTTGTGCCACTACTTTGTGCCACAGCACATGCCCCTGCACACATGTTTTGTTGTGGGACACTGTGTCCTGCTTTGGGCAAACTGCCCTGTCCCGCTCCTCCTAGCTTCTAGAATGCTGAAGCAGCTGGGGCACAAATGTAGGAGTGGAGATGCTCTGGCCAGCAGTCAGAGCATCGGGGGGGGTGTTGGGGGGGAAGCGGGGGTTTGCTACCAGGAAATCCCAGTAGCAAAATTTGCAGCACGGGGAACATTTTAATGTTCAATGCATGTGCTTTGTGACACCACTGAGAGGTTTGTGGTGCCACATATCAGATGTGCCTGCATGTGGGGATGTGGACATGGTAGCAGTGGTGGGAAATATTAACCAAATTTCTTAGGAAGAAAAAAAGAGCGAGGATTTTCTATGACTGACTTCTTCTGTAATTTAGGCAAGCCTAACTGAGGCTGGGTGAAATCTCAGACTTATGTTTTGTTTTACTTAAGATATTTTTTTAACTGAAGCATTGTCTGTCTTGAGATTTACTGTGGTTGGTTTTCCAAGGTGAGAATACACTTCTTGACTACTGCTGAGAGGCAGAATGGGTAATATTGTACTTGGAGCATTTTTTAGAAAGTGCAGAAAAAAACCTGTCTTCAAGAGGTGTTGGTAGGATATTTGCTGTGATCAGTAAGTGGCATGGAAGAAAAATAGGATAGCCAGATGGGGTGAAAAGAATATGAGAGCCAATGAGAACTTTTAAGGACAGGTGATGAAACAAGCTGTAGCCTGAAATCCAGAAAATCAGAGAAAAGAAACACAAGAGGGGGGAAAAAAGGGGCATCCGTTTACTGGGTTCCTTATTTTTCTTGTCAGGATGGGAGCAAGCAAACTTGGTAGCAGACCTTACAGAAACAGCAGGGCTAGGAACTATGCAGACAGTGGTAAGAGATTCAAAGACCACCCAGGGGCAATGTTGACTCAACAAAGGTAGACAGGAGCACACAGCTCATGGGGCAATAGGATGTTTCCAGAAAAAGTGTGATTTATCATGTGCCAGACTTTGCTCCAGACCCAGAACAGTGAACTTAAAAGCAGAACTCACACTTACTCTACAAAAAAAAACAAGCCAAGCAGGTCAGACATTATGACTGGAAAATAAAGTGTGGACATTGGGCAGTTTAGATGGACCACAAATTAGCAGTCTGGGTAAACTGGCAAACACTCTTTTCAACCTCCCCCTCTTGTGAATCTGTTTAGCCCTGCATATAACCCAGTTTTATCTTCTTCAGATGTTTGCATAATTTGTATTTCGCAGATTGACTAGGTGTTAGCAAGGCGAACACTTTCCTGAGAAGCAGTTTTTTTTCTGTGCCCATTTTATTTCTGAACTTGTTCTTCACATCTGAGTGTTTTATTTTTTTATTATAAGCACTAACATTTTGTTTTGATCTTTGTTTTGATTTGAATATGGGCTATGCTGCATCAGAAACTGAGAATATTTTTATTTGTTCTAGTGACTTGTATATTTTGTAGCTGCTTTCTCCTTGTTGCTGTATTGTTGAAACAGACCAAAAGTCAGGCTTTCATATTCTGTATTTGTTGTGAATTTGTTTTAAATTAAGCCATGAAATCACTGCTCTTGATTAAGCACTTAAACCTTAGCAAAGCATTGTGATCCCCTCTTTAAGCTATATACAAAATACCTATCCAGGACTTTGGCTTCCTTGCCATAACAATAAATTAAACCTCCTAGGAAACCTGAGTAATGTAAAGAATCCAGATCTCAAGAAAATCTATCTGAAAAACTATGCTCAACATCAAATTGCCACAAGAATCTTGTTCCCCCCACGTTTCCCCAAGTGCCTGTTTTAAAAATATGGAGTTATGCCAAATGTCTCAAAAGAGAATGCTCATAAACTCTAAACCATGCTGATATGTAGAGCCAAATGCATTTCTAAGCCTTCTTCCATGCCAGGTTGTGTTGACCAAGCATGTGGGATAGTCTAACCAGGTTATTTAGTTTGGTGCTTTTGAGTCCTGAACTCTTCTGAAAATCTGGTCCCTAATGTTTTCTGATTTACACATGAAAAACATGATGGCCATGTGTAAATACAGTGAGGATTAGATTTGCAAAATGTAATTTGAGTTAAGGTGCTTAAATAACCAGGTTATTTAATTTGGTGCTTTTGAGTCTTGAGCTCTTCTGAAAATATGGTCCCTGATGTTTTCTGTGGAGCTCACAGTAAGAAGCAACATGGTCTGAAAGAATGAGCACAGAGCTGGGAGCCAGGTATTTCTGGATTCCAACCCTAGCTCTGTTATTGGCTTGTTAAGTGGCACACATCAATAGCAAAATGGGATAATTGGTACCATTTTGATCCTCATGGGGATTTTCTGGAAACTAATTAGGCAATAACTTTATAACACTTTGTCCATGTAAATCTATAAGTGTTGGACTCAACACTTCATGCATCACAGAATCACTACCCGAAGATCAAGACGCAGTAAACTTTGATCTGTACCTCCTGTTGAGGCCTCCTCTGAACATGCACAATGGAATCTAATGTGTGATCCACAAAATTGTGGTTTCTGACATGTCACACATTCATGGCAAGAGGCATAATTGTGAGAGTGTGCATTAGATTCCATGATGCCTTATTGCAGGGGGAGTCCAAACCCAGGTTCTCCCTGCACCTGTGAGAAGCAAGCTCCTGCAGCTGGGAGCTGCCTTAATTGAGGGGCTTCCAGCCATGGGGGTGCCCCATGGACCTCTGGGGCTGGGGGATCATGGTAGCTGAAGTCCTCAGGCTTTGGGGTACATGAGACCCTGAGTCTTGGGGATCATATCTGCTGCAATTTCCCCCAAGCCCAGGAGTTTCACACTGGGTATGGTGCCCTGTCAGCTGATGGGAATTGCAGATACATGGGAGACCCTGCTACACATGCAAATTAAAGCTTGATAGCAACCAAGTTGGTACACATTTTCAAAGTCTAAATGTATAGCTGGCTGGAGCTTTTTATGATGTGATAAGTACTTTGCACATGTAGCTGGTCTTGAGATAATTGTGCAATTAACTAGTTAATTGTATGATACCTATAATGTGTAAGAGTAGCAGGCTGGCTGGCAAAGGCTTGCAGCAGACTGCACACTCCAGGCTAGAGGAGTCTACAGGCTTGTGGGAACTACAGCCAGCTACAGACAATCAGGAATGATTGCAGGCTGCCTAGGAGGACTGGACCAATTGCAGAGGATGTAATGCTGGCCACAGGAAGTTAAAGGCTCCTAGGGAGAGGAATCAGAGGGTGGAGACTGAGAAAGGGAGAGAGTGCTTGGCCAGTGGTGGCAGAAATGAGCAAAGGACTCTCCCGGGGTCTGGCAAAAGACCCACAGCTGCATGGCTGGAGGCAGCAGCATCATAGGCACTTGTGTACTTGATGAAATTGACTCTTTAAGCGGTTTAGTTGCACTTTTTTACTGGTTTAATGCTGTCACAGTTTACACCTGTGGCAGCATATTCCATTTCAATTTTGTTACGCTGTACATGTGTGGCAGCATATTTTGATTTAAATGAATTTGTTACATAGCAAAATAAAGCACATCCAATGTATTTTAGTTTCCTATGTAACAAATTGCAGTGATACATCCAGAGAAGGAGGTGGGAATGGTGCATGGGGCACTGGAAGCCCAGTGTGCTTGGGGAAGCTTGGGTTTGGTGGGCTTCGAGCACCCCATGCACTGTCTCCGCTGCCCTCTCCAGCCACCAACACACCCAGCTGTCTTCCTGCCACCTTTTCGTGCTGCCCCAGGGGTAAGCCAGCCCATTTCCAAGCATTCCCAGGCAGTGGGAAGGTGGCAGGAACAGTACATGGGGTGCTGGAAGCCTGCCAAGCCCAAGCTTCCCCATGCCCGGGCTTCCAGCACCCTGTACACTGTTGGATCAGGCAGGTGCTGCCTGCGACCTGGGGCGGCACGCACACAGCTAGCAGCCTGCCTGGGTGGCCCTGGGGGGTGTTGCTGCTGTAGAGGTAAGCACTGGGCCCCCCTGCAGCTTAGGGGCTGTATGACCCTGCAGCAGCTTGCACAGGCAGGCTCAGTTGGTTGGGGGGAAGGGATGGGAAAGCGGGAAAGGGGGCTTTTCCCCCCTTTTTTTTTTTTTTTTTTTTTTTGTTCTGTCGGAGCCTGCCTGCCTCTCCCACGGCTGGGGGGTGAGCTGTAGGCAGCCTCTGAGCTGCCCACCTGGCAGCTTGCCCCCCAGCCACAGGAGATGCAAGGGGCAGGAAAAAAAAAAGGATCAGACCCCTCGCTACTTCTCTGGCTAGGAAAAAATATCAAGCCCCTCGCTACTTTTTATTTTCAGTGGAGCCTGCCTGCATGAGCTGTCGTTGGGTCATGCAGGCCCTGAGCTGTGGGGGGTAGGCAGCCTCTGAGCTGCCCACCTGGCAGCTTGCCCCCCAGCCACAGGAGATGCAAGGGGCAGGAAAAAAAAAAGGATCAGACCCCTCGCTACTTCTCTGGCTAGGAAAAAATATCAAGCCCCTCGCTACTTTTTATTTTCAGTGGAGCCTGCCTGCATGAGCTGTCGTTGGGTCATGCAGGCCCTGAGCTGTGGGGGGCCCATGGCTTCCCTCTGCATTGGTGGCACCCCTGAGGCTGCCTGGGTGGACTGCTAGTGGGCAGGTGCTGCCTGGGGGATGCTACCGCTGCGGAGGGAAGGACTGGGGCCCCCTGCAGCTCGGGGCCCACTGGCAGCTTGCCCCCTGGCTGCAGAAGAGGCGGGCAGACTCCATGTGGGGGGTGGGGGAGAGAAAAATAAAGGATCAGGCCCCTTGTCACTTTTTCTGGAGGAGCCTGCCTGCAGCTGGGGGCTGAGCTGCCAGCAGGTCGTCACTGTTCCGTAATAGTGACAGAAGTTCTAAATTGAAACGGTGGGTTTTTAATCAACACAATTAAAAACCCACTGTTTTAATTTAGGGAGAATTAAACCCCCATTACGTATGCAAGTGGCCCATGAGACCAGGAGAGGAAACTCACATGAGAGAAAAAAGACTGCACTGCAGCACTCATAGATTCATAGATTCATAGATGTTAGGGTCGGAAGGGACCTCAATAGATCATCCCACCTCCCTTGGGAGCCTGTTCCAGACCTTGGCCACTCTAACTGTGAAGAAGTTCTTCCTAATGTCCAATCTAAATCTGTTCTCTGCTAGCTTGTGGCCATTATTTCTTGTAACCCCCGGGGGCGCCTTGGTGAATAAATACTCACCAATTCCCTTCTGTGCCCCCGTGATGAACTTATAGGCAGCCACGAGGTCGCCTCTCAACCTTCTCTTGCGGAGGCTGAATAGATCCAGTTTCTCTAGTCTCTCCTTGTAGGGCTTGGTCTGTAGGCCCTTAACCATACGAGTGGCCCTTCTCTGGACCCTCTCCAGGTTATCCGCATCCCTCTTGAAGTGCGGTGCCCAGAATTGCACGCAGTACTCCAACTGCGGTCTGACCAGCGCCCGATAGAGGGGAAGTATCACCTCCTTGGACCTATTCGTCATGCATCTGCTGATGCACGATAAAGTGCCATTGGCTTTTCTGATGGCTTCGTCACACTGCCGACTCATGCTCATCTTGGAGTCCACTAGGACTCCAAGATCCCTTTCCACTTCTGTGCCACCCAGCAGGTCATTCCCTAGGCTGTAGGTGTGCCGGACATTTTTCCTCCCTAGGTGCAGCACTTTGCATTTCTCCTTGTTGAACTGCATTCTGTTGTTTTCTGCCCAATTGTCCAACCTGTCCAG
>NW_005842525.1:69577-91766 GCF_000455745.1 Alligator sinensis
CTGAAAAACAATTTCTTGTTGTCTTTTACTTGGGTTGCCATCCTCAGCTCCATGGCAGCTTTGGCCTGTCTAACTGCCTCCCTACAAGCACAAGCAGAGGAGGTATATTCATCTTTGGTGATCTCTCCCTGTTTCCACTTTTTATGTGCTCCCCTTTTGTCCCTTAGGCTGCCCTGGATTTCTCTGGTCAGCCAGGGAAGCCTCCTGGCCCCTTTCCCCCTTTTGCCTCGCTCGGGGATCGACTTGCTTTGTGCCTGAAGGATCATTTCCTTAAGGCACAGCCACCCTTCTTGGGCTCCCATTACTCCAAAACTCCTACTCTGCAGTGCGTCCTTGACTAATCACCTGAGTTCATTGAAATCAGCTTTCCTAAAGTCTAGCACTTTCACCCTACTAGTTACCTTACCCACTCGACGTCTTATGGTGAATTCTATTATTAGGTGATCACTGACCCCCAGATGGCCACCGATCTCTAGGTCCCCTACCATGTCATCCCCCGTTGCCAATACTAGATCCAGTATGGCATCTGGTATTGGCAATGGGGTATCTGGTATTGGCATCTGGTATTGGCACTGACGGACTAGCACGAAGCTGGCAGCACCATCTTGAGGGCTGAGTGGAGACCTCAAGACTGTGAGTTGCCCTGTATGGACTGTGTTTATAGGTGGACTGGTTTACATTGATTCCTGTGTGGTAAGGGTGCCAGGGAATAAATGTACAGTGCCGTTGACATAAGTTGGCTGGTTGAGCTAAGTATTAACTTTGAACCTGCTATAGGGCCTGATATTCACAGATCAGGATTAAGGTTCTCCATGAGAGATTCATAGATTGTTAGAGGCTGGAAGGGATCTTGTAGATCAATGGGTCCAGTCCCCCTGCACTAGGCAGATGCACAGTGACATTTTCAGAACAGCTCTTTATTCTGTGAAATGATTCTGGATGCTTCTTCAAAAGCACGCCATTTTCTCATAAATTTAGAAAAAAATCTATATATTTTTGCAAACAGATGAATCATGAATGTTAACTGATGACAAATTCAGAATTAAGCCTTTTATGGGAGAATGTTACTAACTAGCTTAAATGGCAAAAGTTTTCAGATGTGAAATTGCCAAAGCAAATGGGTGACAATGGAGATCCGAGTGCCTGCAGAAATTATTAATTTGTTACTGTATTTATTACTTTATAAATTGTATTATTCTATAAATTATTTATTACTTTATAAACTCGTCACCATACACTAAGTCATATTTCCCATTTAACTATAATCCTTGTTGTTTGATTTCAATTCCAAATAAATTGGCAGGAAGAAATGGATTTTTCAGCAATTATTCAATTTCACTGTGTATTATTCACAGACATTTTTTCTTTACTTGATATCTCTATGTAGGGATACTATACTTACTAACAGTAGTATTGTTATTCCCATTGTATGGATAGGGAACTATAGCACAGTTATACAGAACTGACCTTTGAACTCTTTACTGTCAGTGGCAAGAAATGCACCCAACTTCTAGACTTTGGATTTCACTCTGAGTAGGAGACACACCATTAACTTTCAGAGTAATCTTCCCAGAATCACAGAGGGGAGTCTGTGACAAAGCTAGGCATAGAACCTTGGTTTCTGAGTCCAAGTCCTGTTTCTTAACCACAGCACATCTAAGAGAGACATTTAGAGAAGTTAAATATAAAGGAAAAGATGCAGCCCTTGTGCAGCAAGAATGAATGATTAATAATCCTGACAAGGTTCTTTGGGTAAATCTGATATCTTTTTATTAGATCAAAGAATCTTGTCTGCCTATGTCCTTAAACCAGCATGGTTACAACCTACACCCCTGATTAACAATCCAATAACAAGTGTTGAAGCATTGCTGCTATTTGCAAGAATGAGGCCAGGATTATCCCCTGAAGGAAATGTGTTTGCTGACTTTACCCTTAAGTAGAGATTTTTTTCTGGTGCAGGGGCTCCTTTGCTGTGATTGGTGGCATTACCTTTTCTTTCACCTCCAGGCTTGATCTTCTCCAAGCTGCCTTTGACACAGAGAGCTTGCCCAGCTCCTGCAGGAGCAAGGTTGAATACAATAGCAGTTATCTCTCAAGCCATCTGTGGCTTCAGGCATGTAGAGTAGGGCTTCCCTTTTCGTTTTTCCAAGATCCACAGGACTGTGAAAGAGCTCTGAAAAATAAAAATTTATTAGAGGAAATATTTTGCAGACAGCTCTGCAAGGGGACTTTCTTTAGGAAAGAGAGGAGACCTCCTTCTGAGATGTTAAAATATTTAGTTTCATAGTTGGTAGGGTCAGAAGGGACCTGAGCAGATCATCAAGTCCGACTCCCGGCCATGGCAGATAGGAGTACTGGGGTCAAACGACCCCAGCAAGGTGTTCATCCAGCCTCCTCTTAAAGACCCCCAGGGTAGGAGCCAGCACCACTTCTCTTGGAAGTTGGTTCCAGGTCCTAGCCGCCCTGACAGTGAAGTAGCGCCTCCTGATGTCTAGTCTGAATCTACCCTCTGCCAGCTTGTGACCATTATTTCTAGTCACTCCTGGTTAGTGCTTGGGGGAACAGGGACTCCCCCAATGCCTGCTGGTCCCCCCTGACTAGTTTGTAAATGACCACTAGATCCCCCCTCAGCCTTCTCTTGTGGAAGCTGAACAGGTTCAGCTCCCGTAGCCTCTCTTCGTACGGCCTGCCCTGCTGACCTCTGATCATGCGAGTGGACCCTCCTCTGGACCCTTACATGTTGTCCACATCCCTCCTGAAGTGTGGCACCCAGAACTGAACGCAGTACTCCGACTGCGGCCTAACCAGTGTCGCATAGAGGGGGAGGATCACCTCCTTGGACCTGCTTGAGATGCATCTGTGGATGCATGACAAGGTATGGTTGGCCTTCCTGACTGCATCCCCACACCGTTGGCCCATGTTCATTTTGGCATCAATAATGACCCCAAGATCCTTTTCTGCCTCTGCACAGATGAGAAGGGAGCTCCCCAGCCTGTAGGTATGCTGCTGGTTCTTCCTCCCCAGGTGCAGCACCTTGCACTTGTCAGTGTTGAAACCCATCCTGTTCTCATCTGCCTACCCCTGTAACCTATCCAGGTCCAATTGCAGCCTATTCCTCCCTTCTAGCGTGTCCACTTCCCCCCACATCTTAGTGTTGTCTGCGAATTTGAACAGGGTGCTTTTTACCCCCTTGTCCAAGTCGCTGGTGAAGATGTTGAACAGTGCGGGCCCGAGGACCGAGCCCTGGGGAACCCCACTACCCACATCCCTCCAGGTCGAATAAGACCCGTCCACCACCACTCTCTGGGTGCGGCCCTCCAGCCAGTTAGTGACCCATTTGACTGTGTAGGTGTCAATGCCACAGTCCACTAGTTTTTTAATGAGAATGGGGTGGGAGACCATGTCGAAGGCCTTCCTAAAGTCCAGAAAGACTATGTCCACTGCTACCCCTGCGTCTAAGGATTTTGTGACCTGGTCACGAGGTTGGTCTGACAGGACCTGCCACTATTGAACCCATGTTGGTTGTCCCTAAGCATAATCTTTCCCTGCTGGCCCCTCGCAGACATGTGCCAGGATAATTCTCTCAAAAAGCTTACTCAGGCTCGAGGTAAGACTAACTGGCCCATAGTTTCCTGGGTCCTCCTTCCTCCCTTTTTTGAAAATGGGAATCACATTGGCCTTTTTCCAGTAAATGAGATTAGTAAGTCTACAAAGAAGGTGGCTGAAGTTCAGAATTGAATGTGAAGTGATTGAAGTTCACATGTGTGGATCTCATTGCATGGCAGAAGTCATAGATAGTAAGAAAACTTCAAATTCATGCATCTTGAAATCCAGTCCATTAAAAAAGTTAGTTAAAAGAAGTATCAAATACTAGGTCTACCTCTGAATTTCTCTGCCAGTTTCTGTGGTTCTACAGCTATGTTTTCTGGTATTTTAAATTGAAACGAATGGGAGTTATATGGATGAAGCCCTCAACCAGAGTGCTCATAAGTGCATATAGTTAATAAAGAGAAAATATAGACACCTATACTTGTCTCTAATCTCTTTTCTATAATAAGATCTAAGGATTATTCTAAATGGTAATAGGCACAGTGAGCCAAATCTTAGTTGTTCCTGTTTGGTGAGCTTTAGATAAAGTGCCCCCACTGCCATTTTGAGGCCTGGGGATGCTGATACATGAGATACTCCGGGTGCTTTAATTAGAGTGGCTCTTGGAGCTGCTCTAATTAAAGCTGTCTCTACTTCCCACTCCCAGACCACATGTAAAAACTCCTCTAGTGACAGAGGATGCAGAAAAGGCTGACATGCTCAATGCCTTTTTCACCTCAGTCCTCATAGGCAAGGCCAGCTCCCAGACTGGTGCACCTGGCAGCACAGTTTGGGGTGGAGGTGAGCAGCCTACGGTGGCAAAAGAACAGGTTAGGGACTATTTAGAAAAGCTGGAGGTGTAAAAGTCCACAGGGCTGGATGCAATGCACCCAAGGGTGCTGAGGAAGTTGGCCAGTGTGATTGATTGCAAAGCCTCTGGCCATTATCCTTAAACTCATGGTGGCTTAGGAACAGTCAGCATGGATTCACCAAGGGAAAGTCATGCCTGACCAACCTGATTGGCTCTGTGGATGCTGGGAGAGCAGTGGACATTATATACCTTGACATTAGCAAGTCTTTTGATATGGTCCCCCACAGCACTCTTGCAGGCAAGCTAAGGAAATGCAGGTTGGATGAATGTACTGTAAGGTGGATAGAAAGCTGGCTAAATCGTTGTGCTCAAAAAGTAGTAATCAATGGTTTGATGTCTAGTTGGCAGCTGGTATCAAGTGAAATGCCCTAGGGGTTGGTCCTGGGGCCAGTTTTGTTCAATATCTACATCAAAAACCTGGAAGATGGGATAGAGTGCACTGTTAGCAATTTTTCCGATGACTCCAAGTTGGGGAAGTACTGGAAATACTGGAGTGTAGAGCTAGGATTCAGAGAGACCTAGAGAAATAGGAGGACTGGACCAAAAGAAATCTCATGAGGTTCAATAAGGACAAATGTAAAGTCCTGCACTTAGGACGGAACAATCCCATGCACCAGTACAGCCTGGGGACTGACTGGCTAAGCAGCAGCTCTGCAGAAAAGGACCTGGGGGTTACAGTGGACAATAAACTGAATATGAGCCAACAGTGCGCTTTTGTTGTGAAGAAAGCTAATGGCATAATGGGATGCATTAGTAGGAGCCTTGGTAGTAGATTGAGGGAAGTGATTCTCCCCCTTTATTTAGCATGAGTGAAGCCGCATCTGGAGTACTGTGTCCAGTTTTGGGCCCCCCACTACAGAAGGGATATGGACAAATTGAGAGAGTCCAGTGGAGGGCAACGAAAATGGTTAGGGCACTGGGGGACATGACTTATGAGGAGATACTGAGGGAACTGAGCTTATTTAGCCTGGAGAAGACAAGACTGAGGGGGCATTTAATAGAAGTCTTCAGCTACCTGAAGGGTAGCTCCAGAGAGGATGGAGTTAGACTGTTCTCAGTGATAGCAGATGACAGAACAAGGAGCAATGGTCTTAAGTTGCAGCAAGGGAGATTTAGGCTAGATATTAGGAAAAATTCTTACCAGAAGGGGAGTAAAGCAATGGAATAGGCTACTCAGAGAGGTGGTGGACTCTCTAGCCTCGGAAGTTTTTAAAACCCAGCTAAGCAAAGCCTTGGGTGGGATGATGTAGTTGGGATGATCCTGCTTTGAGCAGTGGGTTGGATTAGATGAACTCCTGAGGTCCCTTCCAGTCCTAATTTTCTATGATTTTCTCTGAACTGCCATTACTATAGAAATGTTGCTGTTTTTCCTTGCATAGTAGTTTGGAAACATGTATGCACTCCTTGAGTTTGAAAGGGAGCCGCTAAATCTATGAAATCTATTGTGTTCAGCAAGATAAGAACACAAAATAAAGTGTAATGGAAGAGAAGAGTAAAACAAAGATAAACTCTTGCGTATCCTATGAATGGAGAAAAGTGTTTTCAGATTCCCTGAACACATCCTGTGTTGATTAGATGACATGACATTAAAATTGCTGACATACTCAAAGCTAGACTGCTTGTTGACAGTGAATTGAAATTCAGATCCATATTGTGTAAGCAGAGAAAGCTGCTGAGCATTTGCAAACTTGTTCTTTTCTTCAGCTCCATTTCTCCAACCACTAATTTTCTTATTCTAATACCATATTATTAACCACTATTAACTATAGAAAACTGCATCAGTGCCAACAAACTGGGCATAATAAGCTTATTCAGGGGCATAAATATGAGTTAAAATGGCATGCTGTCATGCTGTTTTTATCTGCCATTCACTGAAGGCAGTCCCCCAAATGACTTGACCCTCTGATCAAGTTTTGATCAGGCCTTCCTAAAGTTTTGCTGGGCCTTCCTAAAGACTCAGAACTCCATCTCCTGGTCATTAAAAGCTGAGCAAAAGATGCCTTTTTGCAGTGGCAGTAATATTGTTGGACTCAAGAGTAGGGCAGTTAGAGGTTACTAACTGCAACTGATTACAGAAGAAACTACTGACCTAAACTACTGACTCATTGTTTTACACAGGTAGGTTGTTAAAGTTGATTCCATTTTTGTACTTATGACATTTTTGTTTTCTTTGAATGAGACAGTTTTGAAAGGAAGAATAGTTAAGTGATTCAGCTTGCATCCTAAATGGCTGAAGACTGATAAACACACAGAAATATGCTAACTTTCCATTGCTTGTAAAGGCTGAATGGCTGAGATGTTGGTGGCTAATCTTAAATTTGAAAAAAAGATTTGTATGATTTAGGAGCTTTTTGTATTTGAACTTTACATGCTGCCAACTATGGAACTTGCTGCCCTGGGAAATATGTGCAAACAAATATAAAATATCTGTGTAGGCACAGTCATAGTTGAGCCTGTGTATCAACATCCCTGTTTGGAGAACTGTGCTGCAGGATTTATTATTATGGTCACATATACTACCTATCACTGTAGACCGTTCATTATTCTGCACTTGCATGCAGAAGATCACTGATATGTGGAAGCTCCATTATGAGTAGCTTTTTTGTGTGTGGCTCCAGAAGAGCACAGGCTGAAACAATTCACAACCATCTGTTGCTTCGTCTGTAGTCAGATATTTCAGAAGACAGGTTGCTCCTTGGAGGAATGTGGGATAGTTGCTGAAAGCATTTATAGATAAGTACTTCTGTATAATGGTATCTGGATATCATGGACATAGAAGGATAAAGAATCACTGTTTACTTAGTAAAGCCAAATTTGTCCCACAGCAAGCTCTATGCATCCCAAGTAATTAAAATGAAAGACCACTATTTTGGGCAACACACAGGAGTATTTAAAAACCCTCACCCTATTTCCCCAAACCAAGCTGCTGGCAGTGTTTACTTAGGATCAATACTGCTATGTGCATGTTGATTTCAATGGGACTACTCATTGGGTGCCTTTACATGTGCAATCAATGTACCTGAATATACTTCAAAGAAAATACAGGCACATTAAACTGTGCCTCTGCACACATGTGGTCCTAATCTCCACAGGGTGGGGGAGAGCTGTCTTGGCAGCCAGGACTGCTGCGTCCCAGCCACGTGGAGATTGAGATGGGTCCTGATCCCCACATGGTGGGGAGACAGCTGCCCCTGCTGCTAGCACAGTGCCCTGCAACATCGGGGCTTAGCCAGGCAGCAACGGGCCCCCTGTTGCCTGGTAGACCAGGAGCAAATTGCACCCGGTCAGTGTCTATACATGTACTACTGCACAGTAGCTAATGCACTGTTAATCTAGTACCTGTATTTCCTGGTACTAGCAAATGGCATATTAGCCTAATTTACTGTGCAGTGAGCATGTCTACACGTGCCCCTGAATGTTCAGTAACCACCGTTACTGTGCAGTCCCAGCAGTGCATGGGTGGTTTCCAATCCTACTGTGCAGTAGCATCAAGCTAGGGTGCCCATCAACACTGTGTAGCCATAACTCATTGCTATGGCAACGAAGCATCTTGTGTAGATGTGCCCAATAAGTCCCGCACATGTGTAGACGATGATGTTTTACTGAGCATTAGGTTAGTCTAATGCACAGTAAACTGTCTCATGTAGATGCACCCATTAAGTAAAATGATACTTCATGCGATTACAGTTTGCAGAATAAGGTCCCTCAATGCTCTAAAAGTCAGGAGCTTACACCTGCCTTAAGGCTTAGTAAAAACTGAGCGAGTCCCTCAGTAGTTGGCTGTTTCAGACACATCCGTAGTCCTTTATAGACCTGTTGGAAAGATAGCCTGTATTAGGCCATTCTTTCACCTAAATTCCAACCTCTTAGGACAAAGTTGATCAAGGAATGATCATTTGCACTAGTTAATGTTCCATCTCTCAATATTTTATACAATACAAGCAAAAAAGAAGTTTAATTCAACATAAGATAAGAGTGAATACCATATGCTGCTTGTATCAGGAATGGCTAACTACAGCCTCATTCCCATTATAAAGGTAAGTATGGTTTACAATGACTGACATTCAAGTTTTGATAATCTTTTTACTTAACTTGTTTTTTCCACTTACAGAGGTATTACTGTGTTTAGGAAATATGTTTAACAATAGTAGATAGAAGGTTTAAATCTTTTTGTCCATATGGGAAGATGGAGAGAATATTTCTTTCACAGTTATATACAGAGGAACTTAAAATGGGAAGATATTTCTCTGTTTTGTTCTACCTGGGAGGAAACCCATCACTTGAAGCTTCTTCAAACTTATTATACCCCATTTTCGTAGCCTGTCGGACCAAAAGAAGTCACATCATAAGACACACAAACATTTGTTTAAAGTAATAATTCAAAATAAAGTGCTGCCTGCAGGACAATTCCGCAATC
Source organism: Alligator sinensis (assembly GCF_000455745.1). NCBI lineage: Eukaryota > Metazoa > Chordata > Crocodylia > Alligatoridae > Alligator > Alligator sinensis. Next base: position 78,454 of record NW_005842525.1, read on the forward strand.
TCATCATAGAAATTGTAGGGTCCCTGCTGCCTGTTTAACTAAATGCTAAATTATGAGCTTCTTGTTTCATACCACAACTTAAGAGAATGTTGTATGATACTACAACATTCTGTATTTTTATGCGTGGTATATTTTTTCATACTACTGTATTTTTATTTATTTTTCATGCATGGTGCATATACAATCTCCCTGTTTATGCACAGGCTTCCAAATTTTAGTCATGGATTTTATATATAAACTAAAATTAGCAATGGGGATCAAGGACAACAAGAAGTCCTCCTTTAGGTATGTAGGGAACAGGAGGAAAACAAATGGAAATGTAGGGCCACTGTTCAACTCGGGCCAGCTGGTTACTGGCACTCAGGGGAAAACCGAACTTCTGAATGACTACTTTGTTTTGGTCTTTCACAGGGCTAAGGGGAAAAACATGCCAGACAAAAGGAGCAGGGTAGGGATGACCACCTTCCTACTATTGCCATAGAACTGGTGTGTGACCAATTAAAAAATTAGACACATATGAATCGGTAGGCCTGGATGAACTGCATCCAGGGGTACTGAAGGAGCTGGCTGAAGTTATAGTGGAACCCCTGGTGAAGCTCTTTCAAAACTCATGGCACTCTGGGGAGGTCCCTGAGGATTGGAAGAGTGCCAATATTGTGCCTATCTTCAAGAAAGGGAGTAGGGAGGACCTGGGTAACTATAGGCCAATTAGCCTAACTTCTATCCCAGGTAAAATCCTGGAAAAATTCATCAAGGAGTCTATATGTGATAGGCTTGCAGAAGGTAGGATTCTGAACAACAGCCACCATGTCTTCATCATGGGCAGGTCTTTTCTTACTAACCTCGTCTCCTTTTATGATCAGGTAACTCACCACTTGGATAAGAGAGAGGAGGTTGACATTGTATACCTTGACCTCCAAAAAGCTTTTGATCTGGTATCCCACAATATTCTCATGAGAAAATTGGAAGATTGTGGGCTTAAGTGCGAGACAGTTAGGTGGGTAGGAAGCTGGCTATGGGGTAGGGCCCCAGAGAGTTCTCCTGAACGGATGTGTTGTCTTGGCAAGGAGTGGCCAATGGTGTCCCTCAGGTGTTGGTGCTTGGTCCAGTGGTTTTTAACATCTTCATCAGTGATTTGGATGTGGGGGTGAAGAGCTCACTGGCCAAGTTTGCGGACATCACCAAGTTATGGGAAAGCGCAGTCATGCTTGAAAATGGGCAGCAGATACAGGTGGACCTAGACAGGGTGGCAAGTTGAGCGGATCAGAATCAGATGAGGTTTAACATTAGAGAAATGTGAAGTGCTCCACCTGGGGACGAACAGTCCCCTGCACACCTACAGGCTTGGCAACGCCAATCTGACCAGCACTATGAGTGAAAGAGACCTGGGGGTAATAATTAACTACAGTATGAACATGAGCCAGCAGTGCAATGCTGTAGCCAACAGGGCAAACAATATTCTGGCATGCATCAATCAATGCATCTCCAGCAAAACCAAGGAAGTGATTCTTCTGCTCTACTCTGCATTGGTGAGACCACAGTTGGAGTACTACATCCAGTTCTGGGCACCGCAAAAGGATGTGGAAAAGCTTGAGAGAGTCCAGAGAAGAGCCATCATATGATCAGAGACTTGCACGGCAAGCCATATGAGGTAAGGCTGAGGGACCTGGGACTCTTCAGCCTGAAGAAGAGAAGGCTGAGAGGATTTGGTAGCAGCTTACCATTGCATCAGGGGTATACATAAAGGGCTCAGGGAACAACTGTTCACCAGGGCACCCTTGGAGGAAAGCCAGGAGCAATGGTCACAAACTCCTGGAAGACTATTTCAGGCTCAACATTAGGAAAAGCTTCTTCACAGCTAGGGAGTCCAGACTGTAGAATAAGCTCCCTCCATAGGTGGTGCAATCACCTACCCTGGAAATCTTCAAGAGGAGAGTGGGCGGCTTTTTGGAAGTTAAGGTATACAAGTCAAGAGTGGACAGTCACCTTGCTGGGGTCACTTGACAGTGTCCTGTATCAAATTCTCCATGATTTTGCTTAAGATCAATGTCAGTCTACAGTTACTCGAGTTACCTCTTTTACCCTTGCTAAATGCTGGCCCAGTGCTAATGTTTTATGTCTATGCTTTTAGCAGTCCATGTATACATTGAGCTGGTTCAAACCCAAAATAATAGTATAGAGATAGAGGTTCTGGACAGTCATCTGATTCTATATACACGTGCCCTTTTATTGTGTATAATAAATGTGAATACAAACATTTTACAGGCATAGCTGAGGCTGTCAGTTTTGAAAATGAAGCCCCTCAGATTTTGTTGAACCATCTGGATTATTGAAGTTTCTTTATATTGCCACTGGTACTATGCAGTATTTTCGGATGTGAACAAGCATTAATTTTTGCACAGAGTTTTGAAGATACAAGAAAACTGCATAGGTATTTACTAAGCCTTAAAAATGTTGATGGTTCAGGTACAATTTGATGGTTAACTGGAACAATGTCAAAAACTCTTAAAAACAATGTTAAGATCCCAGTGTAAAAAAAAATTGCCGCTAAAAAAAGTGTGGAAGTGCACATGGCAGCTGCATGCCCTGCCATATGGCCACGCTCCAAGCAGCAAGCTCAGCACTGATACTGCCTCAGGAAGCCCCTAGGACTCTAGGTAAGGCTGCTGGGGCTAGCATAAGTGCTGGCCCGACCCATCCCTACGACACCTAGGTTGCTTTGCTGCGTTCTGGAGAGCTCATGCAGGGGCATGCCTGGGGACAAATATCAGTGGCACAAATATGTGCTGCTGCTATTTGTCCCATGGGAAGCGTTCCCCTGCACATGTGCGCTCGTGGGGACATGCCCTCAAGGGCCAAGAGTTTGATCCTGGTTCAGAACTGGTAAACTGGTATGGCTCCTAGTTTACAGAAAATCCAGAGATTCGTTGTAGTTGACTTTTAATCAATATAAATGGTTTATGAAACATGTCAGTTCATATTTATAGTATAGTTAGATAAAAAGGTGACATGCAAATAGATACATTTGCTTAAAATGTGAATGTTACTACATAGCAATAGCCCTATAACTACCATAACAGACTTTTTAAAAGTTTACTTACTGAATTTTTCATTGTAAATTTATAAACCAACAAAGGAGTTCATTATTATTGACTCTTTTCTCCTTGATACTTGCAGAGTGCATCTACATGTGAGCTTTACTAATTTACTGCATAGTAAAGCATCACTGTCTATATGTGCGCAGCAATTGGGCTGGTGTAGACTAATTTACAGCACCGTTGGATAGTCCTGTCAGACATGGGGCATGTCTACATGAGAGATTTAATGCGCAGAAGATTTAGTTTTATGTGCATTAAGGTCATTAAAAAGGCACTAATCTGCACTAATGCACAGTAGCACCGATTTACGGTGCATTAATGAACATGTAAACATGCCCAGTATACTACCCAATGGTGGAGTAAATTAGTGTGCTTAAACACACATGTAGACTGTGATGTCAGGATTAGCTTACTTTAGCTCAAATTGCACCAGACTTTATTCAGTCACATTAATTGCACATGTTGATATGCCCACATTGTTCCTATGCAGTCCATCCAATCTACCACTACTCTAACAGCTACTAATTACTGTACTAACAGCTACAGGAATGTTAATTTTGCAAATATTAGTAGGGATGGAGTGTTGTTGTCACTGTGATGGTCCAGTAAATGTTCCACTCCCTCTCTGAATTTACAATCCTTATGCTCAAAGGGAATTTATAGAACACCTTCAGAAGATGAGCTTGGGAACAGGAATTCATAACTCTACTAGACAACAGAAATCTGGTCTTAATGTAAAAAGAATGGCTTTATGGCTCAGTACAACCTTACAAATACTGCCAGCCAGTATTTCACTTACCTCTTTCCCATAGTCGCTTATTTCTGTCCTTTTCCTTCCTTCAGACTGTGGTCTCTTCTGTGCCATTTCTTTCTTTCCTTTTTTATGCCTCACAAGATACAGAATGACTGGAAAAAAATAAAATGGCATTCAACTACATGACATAACAGGAAAAAAAAACAGCTCCCAAAGCAGCGAGAATATTTGTTTTTCTATTAAAAAACAAAACAACCAACACCACCATGTACAGTGACACATGCTGACGGGCAAGCACACACAAGCCAATGAAATTGCAGTATCCCTTCTTTCATGTTTTCTTAAGCTACTGAGGCAACAGCTACTTTTTGGTGTCCTAAGAATGCATTACCATCCTCTTTGTTAACATTTTCTGGATTCTTTTTAGGGATACTGATGCAATGGAATTCACATTTATGATGCCTTAGCATATGTGCTATAATTATATTGTTGATATCCAGCAAACATTGCTACATGCAGTATGCGCTTCCCAATTTATACCAATACACTGTTTTGCAGCTGGGATGGGAATCTTCCTTAAACATTAAGAGCAAATCTAGTTGAACAAGATATCATTCCTAGGTTATCACTGTTCAGTATCGAAGACCAGACTATAGCTACTAAAGCAGAGTACAATTTAATACTGCTACCAAGTCATTTGGGTTTCCCCTATGGATTTGGCTGCAGTTTAAAATGTTCCCTTGTGATCACCTGCCTGAAAGTTTTGTCAAAATTATGTCAGTGTGGATTTTCTTTTCTAGTCTATCTTGTTAAAGTAGGAAGCATTATTTGGAAAAGCCTAGATATATTTCAAAATGCAATATCCAGTATAGAGGCATTCTGTGCTAACCGCATCTAAGTGATGGTAAGGGAAAGATGACTTGCAGATGCTGACCTCCGTGATATACTTAAATGACTTGGCATGATGCTATTCTTATAAGACCTAGATATCCTTTGTGGAAGGCTTGTAAACAGTCCTGTCCTAAACACTTTACTACCAAAACACTCACTGTTGAATTAATGTTGCTTAACATTTGACTGTACAGTGAAAACTAATGGTTCCTTGGAATCATACACATTATGGCCCAGTGGAAGTCCTAGGATATAGCAACTTTTCTCCTTGTATGAAGCATACACGGGCATGGAAGAGGAAAGAAATCCAGGTCCCAATTCTGCAAAAGGAGCTACCTTTTGGCCTTTCTGTTTCCAAGTGATTTTTTTCAGTCCAGCTATTCCTCTCAGCAGTATCTGAATCTAAGAAAGTTATCTTTTATAGTATTTGGAAGTGAGCACTGTGAAGACTTTTTTTAACATCTGTCCACTTCATTTTAAGGAGCAGAAATTGATTCATCTGAGGAAGTGCTGGCAACAGATATATAGAAAAACTGAATTTCAGCCAGAGTCAAATTCATCAAAATTCACTGTTTTGCTCAGAAGAGAGATTTTTGTCATTATCCGTGCCAAAGCTACATTCACTGACATAAATGGATGATAGAGCATTATCTTATCTTGACATTTACTTTACCATGCCATACGTGTGCAAACTTTCCTAATCATCTTCTTCATTCTGCAAAAGGCTAAAAGGCAAAGCCTTCTTCCAAACTTAAAGAAGCTTTTCCATTTGTGGTGTGCATTTGGAAATTTGCTGTCTGATTATCCCTGCTGTGTGTGTGTGTGTGGGGGGGGGGGGGTCACTTGAACCTAGAGAGTGGGCATAAAAATAAGAATCTGAAGTACTCATGAAGTAGATGTTACAATGAGGATAGGTGAGCTTGGGTCTCCACAGGTGTCTAAGGACCTGGCTGTTTTAGGCAGACAAAATCTTACCATCAGTTTTGTGGTAAATGGGAATAGACTGCCACTTCCTCAACAGAACAATTTAAAGAAAACCATCTGATTTGAAATTCTTGGACTGAGGCCATCTACTTGGGGTTTTTTTGCAGATAGGGGCTGATTTGCACTTGGATTTTTTTTTTTGTGGATTATTTTAAGAATTTTTGTACTGGTTCCTCAGAGGTGAGATGCTGCTAACTTACACGGTTTGTTTATACATACTGAGGTGAAAAAAATAAGAATGAAGACGTTCTTCTAAATTTCTTTGCTTTAGTATCAAAAGAAGTCCTTTAAATGCTACTTTTCTGTGTGCAAGTTTTTTACATCTCCTGGGAGTGAATCTTGACAGAGGAAAAACAATTTAATAGCCCTTAAGAACTTTATAGTAAAAAATTTCTGGCTTTGCTTGATTCTGCAAGGGGAAATGTGAAGCTAAAATGGACAGATGCTTGAACAGGCAGTCTTTATACACAGGCAGTCAAAAATGCGGGACTATGTTGAATCAATAGTAGAAACTTCCAATCAAACAAAGACATTTCTTAAGAATAAGATCGTGATTAAAGACATTTGAAAATGACAGCCAGCCAATTTCATTCTAGAAAGACAAGAGCTTTAGGAATTATAGTAGTTAAAAAGACCTCTGACTATATTGCTTTTTAGAGATTTTAATATCTACAGTTTTTTAGCTAAATGTTAAATATTATGTAGTTTACATCTGTCTTTATAACTGGGCAAGTGTATAGGTACCAAGAGGTGCTTCCAAATTCAAGTGGGAGGACTTGGAAGCAAGAGAGCTTTGGGATATTATTGTCATTAAAAACACATCAGGCCATGTGTAAAAATTATTCTTGTTTAGCTCATGTTGCAGTGATTCATTATGTATTTGTTTCAGCAGCAGTGGCTTAGGAAACAGGATTGTATATTTACCCCTTGAACAAAGCCGGTACGAAACCTATAGGGCTTGAGCTATTTCCATATGCATTTCTGGGGCTGGTTTCTGTTATCTGTGATAAGCAAAGATACAAGGTTTGGGTACTGCTAAATTATTAATTGAATAATCTTGGTTACAGTTGGCATGTCTACACATGCAATTAATGCAATTCAATAAACTGTGGCACAATTTGAGCTGGAGTAAACTAATCTCGATGTCACCATCTACACAATCATTTAAGCACAGTAATTTACTCTGCTGTCAGATAGTACCTGTGTCTGACGAGACTATCCAACAGCACTGTAAATTAATCTATGCTGGCCCAGTTGCCGCACACATCTAGATGGTGATCCTTTTATTGTTTAGTAAATTAGTCTACTGCGCAGTAAAGCTCAAGTGTAGATGTGCCTAGTGTTTCCTTTATTTTGGCCTGATGAGGAAAGAGGATGCATCTTTTGAGCTATGTTTAGAAGACTCTTCCAACTTGCTCCAGCAGGGAGAAATTCACCCTCTGTTTTTGTGTTTGAAATGTGATAATACTATTTTATTTCTATATATCTTTGAAGTAGACATAAAACTAAAGATGAAAGTCTAAATGTCATTTGTTTGCAATGTTCTCAAACTAAACAGCCTTCAGGGTGTCTAGACTGTGGAATAAACTCCCTCCAGTGGTGCTGCAGTCACCTACCCTGGAAATCTTCAAAAGGAGACTGGACAGTCACTTCACTAGGGTCACTTGACCCCAGTTGTCTTTTCCTGCCTAGTGCAGGGGGGCTGGACCCAATGATCTAAAAGGTCCCTTCCAGCCCATAGCAATCTATGAATCAAACCTCTGTGTGACATGATTATGTTACAATGGAATACACCACATATAACCTTCATAAAAAAAATCTAGCAACCTTCGTACATTCATGCTTTCAGTGGTTTAGCATCCAAACATATGTAGTATAATTTTGCTCATCCATACTTTACTAAACACTCGTCAGAAAATTTAAAATGCTCCTCCCTACCACCACTACAACTCAGCATTAAAAAATCTTAATCTCCAGTATTATGTGATTTTCTCCAGTATAATCTTAAATAATTGAATCAGACCAGATTGCCTTAATAAGGTCTCAGTCTTGAATTCTGCTGATGGCTTCTTACAAGATACTGCATGTCCTGAAATTCTGGGAGAAGTTCAGCATCTTGCAGAATCATATTCTAGTTGAACAAATTATCCTTGCTTTATGATAACTATTGTTTATTCAATTACCAGCTTGCCAAATTCTTTAATTCCTCAAGGATTTCCCAGGTAATAATGAGTTGAGAACTGGTGAGCTTCTCCAGTAGTTAAGAAGAGATTGGATAAATAAATAGGACACCTTGTGAAATAAGGGAAGGGTCAAATCCAAACTGTTGTGTAGACCTCATCTCCAAATGTAGGGTCACATTCATAGCTCTTATGGACAAGGTAGTTCCATTGACTTCCATGTTGATGATCTGAAACTAGTTTTTGAAAAATGCTCTATGAGAGACAGCCAAAGAATACAGTCTTCTTTCAGTGTTCAGCAGTTGAATGTTTAATAACAAGAGAAATTCATATTCAGGAGACTGATCAAATAACTTTTGATAAACAGACTATCAGTTGGATATCAGTTGAAGGATTTGGAAAATGTATTACATAGCAATTTGGATTTGTAGGTTATGGAATGAAAACAGACCAAATTCAGCTATAGCATAAGCGATGCAACTCTACAGAAACTACCATGGTTATGAGTGACATGTATAAGGTACATGTAACTTGTACCCTGTCAAGTCAAAGCTGAATTTTGCCCATTTTCTTTCACCTTAGTATCAGCTAAATTCATTTCAAACAACAATAACCTATAGATGGCATTCAAGGACAGAAAATCACTCTTAGTTTACACATATGAACAGTACTGTAACACTTGGCTATACATGAATTTTGGGACTTGGCTAAATGTTCATAGATGCTATACCTTTTATTCAAAATAGCATATTTAGTCATAGATTCATAGAAGTAGGGTCAGAAGGGACCTTGTAGATCATCAAGTCTGACGCCCTGCCCTGGGCAGGAGAGAAAACCGGGCTCAAATAACCCCAGCCAGGTAGACATCAAGCCGCCTCTTAAAGACCACCAGGGTAGGAGCCATCACCACTTCCCTTGGAAGTTGGTTCCAGACCCTAGCCGCCCTGACTGTGAAGTAGTGCCTTTGGATGTCTAGTCTAAACCTACTGTCTAACAATGTGTGGCCGTTATTCCTTGTTACCCCGGGAGGTGCTAGGGGGAACAGGATCTCTCCCAAACCCTGCTGGTCCCCCCTGGTGAGTTTATAGATGGCCGCCAGGTCTCCCCTCAGCCTTCTCTTGCTAAGGCTGAACAGGTTAAGGTCCCATAGCCTCTCTTCATAGGGTCTGCCCTGCTGTCCCCAGATCATGCGGGTAGCCCTCCTCTGGACCCTTTTAATGCTGTCCACATCCCTCCTGAAGTGAGGTGCCCAGAACTGAACACAGTACTCCAGCTGTGGCCTGACCAGTGTCACATAGATGGGGGGGATCACCTCCTTGGCCCTGCTTGAGATACCTCTGTGGATGCACGACAAGATACGGTTAGCCCTACTGACCATGACTTCGCATTGTCGGCCCATGTTCATCTTGGAGTCAATAATGACTCCAAGATCTCTTTCTGCCACCGTGCTCTCGAGAAGGGAGTTTCCCATCTTATAAGTGTGCTGCTGGTTCCTACTGTCCAAGTGCAGCACCCTGCACTTGTCAGTATTGAAACCCATTCTATTTTCATTAGCCTAGCCCTGTAACTTGTCGAGGTCCTGCTGTAATCTGTCCTTCCCTACTTGCATGCCCACCTCACCCCAAATCTTGGAATATCAACACATTTAAACAGGTTGCTTTTTACCCCGTTGTCCAAGTCACTAATAAAGAAATTGACCGGTGTGGGCCTAAAGACCGAGCCCTGGGGGACTCCACTGCCCACTTCCCTCCAGGTCAAAAAAGACCCGTCCACCACTACCCTCTGAGTACCCCCTTCAGCCAATTTTTGATCCATCTGACTGTGTAGGCATCAATGCCACAGTCACCTAGTTTTTTGGTGAGAATGGGGTGGGAGACGGTGTCAAAGGCCTTGCTGAAGTCCAGAAAGACTACATCCACCGCGACACCTGCGTCCAGTGCTTTTGTGATCTGATCGTAGAAGGCAATCAGGTTGGTCTGACAGGCCCTGCCCCTAATGAAACTGTGCTGGTTGCCCTTGAGCATCATCCCTGCTGCTGGCCCATCACAGATATGCTCCTTGATGATCTTCTCAAAGAGTTTCCCCAGGATTGAAGTAAGACTAATGGGCCTATACTTGCCTGGGTCCTCCCTCTTCCCTTTTTTGAAGATGGGGACCACGTTGGCTTTCTTCCAGTCATCTGGCACCTGACCAGAGCACCACAAGTGCTCGTAAAGCTGTGCCAGGGGCCCTGCAATAACCCCTGCCAATTCCCTCAACACCCTAGGGTGGAGAGCATCTGGACCTGCTGATTTGAACATGTCCAGCCCCTCCAGAAGCTCTCCAACCTGGTCCTCCCCAACCTTAGGCCTGGCGGTGTTTCTCCTGAGTCCGTCTGGAATCCTGGTCAGGGAGTCCCAGTCTCTGCACAAGAAAATGGAGGCGAAGAATTGTTAAAGAGGTCTGCTTTCTCCTCTGGTGCAACCACCAGATTGTCAAGCATATCCTGCAGGGGGCCTACATCACCCAGTGCTTTCTTCATTCTCCCTATGTATTTAAAAAAGAACTTTTTGTTATCCTTGATCCTTGATGCTAGCCCTAGTTCCGTATCTGCCTTAGCTTTCCTAACAGCCCCCCTACAGACCCGAGCAGTGGAGGTATACTCCTCTTTGGTGATAGCCCCTCCCTTCCACCGGGTTTACGCCTCCTTTTTGGCAATCAGGCATTCATGAATGCCCTTGGTGAGCCAGGGAGGCTTTTGGGTACTCTTGCCCTCCTTGCTTTTTGTTGGGATTGTCACCCCTTGGGCTCTGAGTATCATTTCCTTATGGAACGACCACTCATCTTGGGCACTGAGTTCCCCTTCTCTCGAGGACCCCAGTGCCTCTCCCACTAATCTCCTCAACTCATTGAAGTTGGCCTTCTAATGAGGTACTAAATAAAAGTGCAGTAGCTGTGCTAATGCACAGTAGCAAAGGTGATTTTTTTTTAATTTATTTTTTGTGTAAAAACTTAATTTCACTAATTCTACTGCACATTAGCACATTCACATGTTTTTTGCCATGATGCACTAATGTGCAGTAGAACAGTCCACTGCACATTAAGGCATCTCATGTAGACAGGCCCAGTGTTTTCACATTTGCTCATTTCCATGTTCTCAGGAAGAGCAGAATCTGACAGTAATGAGGTGGAGAAGGGGCTGGAGGGGGAAGAAGCTGGGGAGAGACAGAGGGCAAGGGGGCTATCTGACACCCAGATTTATTTTCCATGCTGTAGCAGTGGGAGTGGGACAAATTCAAGGCAAACCTCCAATAATTAGATTCTTATATGGAAAAATTATATAGAATCTAATTATTGGGTGGGGGGTGATCTTATATTCAGGGTCATCTTCTATTTTAGTAAATACGGTATATTATTCTAAAATATAAATTGTACCTTTTTCCCGCCCAATGTAAGCAAATATGTGTTAATTAGCTGTCTGTCAACTGATGTATTCAAGAGCAACAAACTAACTTGGAAACCTAAAGTTGGACCTATAAACCTATAATTAGTTATGTAAGCAAGCGGCCTGCTTTGCAGAGGTGTAGCCCTCAGTGACTGTGGGTGCTTATCACCTTTGAAACTCAGGCCACTAGTCAGACTTGGGCTGAATGATTTTTCCCAGTCTTACTCTCTGCCATCCATGGGTCAGCTGCTGGAGCTACTTACAAGGAGGAGCTGCCTGGTAAGCACAGCTACAAAAGAGCTGAACTACTGGGGAACCAAGGGAGGACTGATCAGGTAACAGTAGAAAGATAGAGGGCCTCTATGCAGTTGATCTTTGTCTTCTGCAGATCCAGAACTGATGTGATCCAAGCATACCCTGCTTCCTTGACAAGACAGCATGAGAATCCATGCAACCAGAGGTTCTTCAATATTTCCTCCCTCGGAACCCCATCATGGGTCCTAGTAATTAAGAGAATAATCCTTGGAGCTGACTAAAGAAGGTAACATACACTGGGTGGCATAGAACAGTGGGAAACTGAAAGGATTTAGTGTGATAGACCCTTCAGGAAAAACAAAACAACATTTTACAAAAGTCAACAGGTCCTTAAACATTCTCTCATATGCATACCTGGAGTTTGAATTATGGACCTCATTGTTTCCCACCTAAACTTGATTGCTCAATGTCAACAGGGCAAACTCCTCAAGCCAATCCCTCGTCCATTGGCAAATCACCTGCGTCGTTCACCTGCTACACCTGTTTCATTACTCTTGATGTTAACAGGCGGGAGGCTGCCCTTTGTGCGCTCAGCTGTAAAGTGGGTGATCTGTACATGCTCTGACCTTCCCTATATGTGTCCTATGCCTCGCAGATGTATCATGGCCTGGTACCCGGCTTCCAATCTGGGGCACACACCGGGCCTTCACATATTTGACCTAGCACCCAGCTTCTAGTCCAGGGTGCAGACTGAGCCTTACTCAACTGCTTTCCTACACCAGGGCCTCTCAACAACACTTCCTTTCCACAGCCTCTCACCTACGCTCTCAACGCTCTTTCCTCTCTTGGGCTTTTCAACTGCACCCCCTCTCCAGGTCCTCTGAACACTGCCCTCTCTCAATACTCCACCCTCCTATGAGGGCATGCGGTTGAACACCCCTGTAGGCTCAGGTGCTCCCCTCAGCGTGCCTGGCCCACCACTCTCAGTACTAAACCCACTGGATGGTGGGGGTTGGGGTTAAGGCCTCCCTACCCACTTTTCACCAGGGAAGGTAACTGGCCTGGCATTTCCTGGGGACTCCCTCACCACAAGGAGTCCCAACAGGGCATTCTTCCCTGGCAGGGGTCAATTTTCAGGTCATGCTCAGCACCACGGGGCCACCTCCTTCTCCATAGCCCCGTCCTTACCTCCAAGATGTTCCTGGAGCAGTGGCTTGGCCAGATGTTGCCTCTATGACAGATAACCATAAACTGCTCCCTCTTATCCTTAAAACTGAGCACTAAATTGGCTGCTGTCATCAACCACCTGTTGGCCCCCTGCTCCAGCCCTTAAAGTGATGAAGCACTAATGCTGCTCCATCACACTCAACATTTATCTCGGTGGGTACACAGCACCCACTACTACCCACAGCACCCACCCACTTTGGGAAATAGGTACTGAAAAGTCTGCTGGAGCTTAAAGGAGAAGCTTGACTGTTTCTAATTGTCTGTTCTGAACACGTGTGTACTGAAAAAACTGAAATATGCATTTGCAGCAAGATTAGATGATAGAGCTTCCAAGCTAGGGTTACTATATTTTCAGTTCCAAAAAAGAAGACACCTGTCATGTGGTTAGGGGGCAGAGGGGAGGAGGCAGGGCCTATGATTGTGGGGGGCAGTGAAATGCCAGCGCCTTGCCCATTCCATTGCCCCTTACTCCTGAGCCACAGCCCTCCCCAACCCCCCCC